>NW_019646438.1:329563-332916 GCF_002806865.2 Cucurbita pepo subsp. pepo
TTTTACTATTTTTATTATTGTTACATTGTTTATAATAAAAATAGATTGATAACGTGTTATTTTTTAAATTAAAAAATATATGCTTGAACTTCATTATGGGTTATTTTATGCTATGGCCCACCGATCTTTCACCTAGTCGAATTTTCATAGTTTCTCATTACCTAGCCCAATGGGGCTTTTATTTGGTCATCATATATAAGGACCGAGTTGAATCAATGACTCCAAAAAGACGAGTTAACTTTCACACACACAAAAAAAAAAAAAAAAAAAAAAAAAAAAAAAAAAAAAAAAAAAAAAAAAAAAAANCAATAATTAAAACACAAAATAAGGAGCCAAACACAAAGTCAGCTCTCTACCTCGACTAGCTCCTTATTACCTTCAAAAAATGAAAAATTAGGAATGAGTACAAAGCTTAGAGTACAAAGCTTAGCAAGTAGCCTACTTGTATGATCTTGATCCTTTGATTCTGAAACATTGGTCATCCTTTGAGGGCTTTAGTATTATGGTTCTTGGTTATTGGTTCTTGTCCTTAGAACTTGGTTCTTGATCCATGTTCTAGTCCTAGATCTATCTCTTGTTCTTGGTATTTTCAAAATTCTTGTTTGGTTCTTGTTTCTTTCTCCAAGATACTGCCCTAAGATTTACAGTATCAGACATGAACTTGACATTCTGTGTCCAAGGCTTCATGCGTTTCAAGCGACACAGTTTTAAACCGCACCTCAAGGCTTGCCCTTCGATATGCTTTGAAAACCTATGCCCAAGGTTTCATGCATTTCAAGTGGCATAGTCTGAAAACCCACAAACAAGGCTTCTTATGTTCCAAGTGATGTAGTCTAATTATGCAACAAAGGCTTGCCCTATGATACAGTCTGAATACCTATGCCCAAGGCTTCATGCATTCCAAGCAGCATAGTCTGAATACCTAAGCTCAGAGTTTCATGCATTCCAAGAAGAGTAATCTAAAATCCTGCACCCAGTGCTTGCTCTATGGTACAACCTGAATACCTATGCCCAAGGCTTCATGCGTTCCAAGCGGCACAATCTGGATACCTACGCTCAAGGCTTCATACGTTCCAAGCAGCGTAGCCTGAGTCAAAAACATGTTCAACCGTGGGAGGTCTTAGGATTTTTTCTTGACTTTCAGTGTTTTAGGACCTTGGTCCCTTATCCTTGAGTGGTATCTAGCATTCTTCTTGCTTTGGTAGTTGTAGAGCTTGTATGGTATTGTTCTTAGCTCTCAATCTTGTAAGTTTCTAAGGTTCATAATTCCTTGAGGCATAAGTTGTAACATGTATTCGTAAACATATGAATCCATCGTAATAACAAGCATGAGATGTTCTAGAAGGTCATAGATTCATAATGAATTCCTTGGAGGGTTATAGAAGGGTCTTGAGTCTTGAGATGTTTCCTTTTGGCGTTTCTTAGGTCCTAATCTGCTTTAGATTCCATACTTTCTCTAATCAACTTGAATGTACATTATTTTCCTTAGGAATAGGCCTTATAAAAAGTAGGAAGTCATTTGGAGAAAGTATAAACCTTGAATTTTCATAAGTAGTCTTAGGGGCATTTTGGTCATTTTACCCCTAATTCTTGATTTTGCTACTTAACGTGTTCTAATGGCTTTCAAACTTCACCACATCATCAGATATCACAGAGTAAGGTCTACTACATAATTTAATAGCATTTGGAGGTCCTCTAGGTCAGGAACCGTAGGTAGATATCCTTAGGGGCATTATGGTCATTTTGCACCATTTATTGGTTTACGTACTTATCTTTATCCAATGATCACCAAATTTCATATATAACCTCACCATGCTATAATATATTTAGCATTAAAATTTCATAGGCAGCGATGTTCATCTAGTTTGTTATTTTAATGTTGCTTAAATCCAGAGAAATTTGATAGTATAGTATATGTTAAGTAGTATTTGCATTTGACAATAGTATAGATTAGTATATGTTGAGCTGTATTTGCATTTGATAATAGTATAGATCAGTATGAGTTGAGTTGTATTTGCATTTAATAAACTATAGGTTGAGTTGTATTTGTATTTAATAAAGTGTAGGTTGAGTTGTATTTGCATTTAATAAAGTATAGGTTCAGTTGTATTTATAAGGTCATTGGTTAGTATAGGGCATTTAATTCAATAATGTTTTTCATTCTTTCTTTCTTTGTATTTGTTTATTCCAGAAGTAACAAATGAGGCACGGAATTAATGTAGAATTTATAATAAGGGTTCATCAAAGTAATTCCACATTAAATGTCAGATTAAATCTCAAGTAACCGTCTTAGGTTATATAGGAAAATTTAGGGTGAAAATCTCTCCTTAAAGACGTGTGTTAAAACCGTGAAGCAAACGATATTACATAACGTGTCAAAGTGGACAAAATGGACAATATCTACTAGCGATAAATTTGGATGTTTGAACATTCGACCACACCTTTTAAATTTTTATTTTCTTGTGATTCTCTCATTCTTATTAATAACTACCGAGGATATCCAACCTCAAAACATTCCTAGGAATTAATTTTCGTTTTTTAAATTTTTTCACTTTGCTGTATAAGGAATCCAAATCAAAATGATTAAACATCAATAAAAACAAATTTGAGTATTTAAAAAAACATGAAGACTCTAACAAGCCTAAGTATTATCTTATTGTTTGCTTTGGAATCAAGCACATCATTAACACACGGTTTGCAGGGTCAACGGACAAGCTGTAATGGAAAATTGGCATTTACCAGAAGGCAAATGGCAAGTGACTATTTACAATTATCAAACAAACTCAGTTTTAAATGCTCATTGCAAGTCAAAAGACAATGATTTGAACGAACGCGTTTTGGACAAGCGAGCCCAATTCCACTGGAGATTCGAAATGAACTTTTGGCATACAACTTTGTATTGGTGCAATTTTAACCGTTTGAATGGACATGCTTTGTTTCAGGTATTTTAGCCAAAGAACTCGTTAAAAACTGCATTTATGTAGAATTTAATATGTTCGGTATGTGGCCCCCACTATTGCAAACACATACAATCATGTGTAGGACCTATCGTATAATTCTATATTCCTTAGGTGTTCATACTAAACGAGTTACTGGGATGTGTATTTACTGTTGTACAAACGGTCCACACGTGCGAGTATGAACCCACCAGTCGGTTCGCACACCTTCGGGCCCCTTTCATGGTCAGGCGAGCATTCTCTAGAGCGGTTGATGTCGAACACCAGCTAGGCATAGCGACCGTTGTAGCATTATGATAAACATGATGATCATTTTTCTGCCTCGTAGTGTACGTGTCTGTATCATGGTAAAATAGGGGTATTCCTGGATGCATGAATGCACAATGATGCATGAGA
>NW_019646438.1:343643-348136 GCF_002806865.2 Cucurbita pepo subsp. pepo
ATCTTGCTTGTGGAGTGATTCGAATCTCAAACAATGTTCTTGCCTTGAGATATTCGATCAACAAGGTAATCCGATTCTTATTCCCCTTGTAGTGATTCCTTATCTTACCAGGTCATCTGCATGAGTGACACATATCGTGTTGGGCCATCGGATTTAATGGTTTGCGGGTATCCGGGTTGGGTCCGACGGATCCTTTCTTCTTCGACCGATTTCATATGCGATTTTCAACGATTTTCTCTCTTCTTCCCACGACATTTCCGACATCGTCTCTTTTCCATTTTCTCTCGCTATCCCTCTGTCGACTTCTCCTCCTAAGCGGTGTGTGTTCGTTTGTGATGGACGTATTTAGGCTTGTGGTCACTTTTGCGGCATTGCTTGGTCGCTTTAGGCATCGAGGCTAACGGTTTTGGGGTGCCGAAGTTTGATTTTTCGCCTGCAAAAAAACTTTGGTGTTCCCTCTCTTTCTCTCTCGATTTTCTCCTTCGTTCATCATTTTCTTCTTTGCAGGTGATTTTGAGAGGCTTGAGGAGCGTGGCGGGAGGTTTTCGGTGAATTGTGGGGGTCGAAAAACGTGATTCTGTGACCCCCATGGAATTTTCGGCGACTGAGTTTTTTTTTTTTTAAAAAAAAACATTATGATTCGTCACAGTTATGATATCATATATTTATGTAATTTGAATGATAGATGTGATTGACATGCAAAACGACGAACTAGCATGAAATACGACCCCGACATATGCAAGAAAGATATGATATAAACGGTATGTGAAATGATATGAAAAACGATATGATATGTATGGAACACTAGCGGGGTTGTATTAAATGATAATTAAAATGGAAAAATATTGCGACCTCATGCATTATTGTGTGCTCATGCATTGGGGGATACCCTTTACCCTTCACGATAGTACGGACGCGTACGTTACGAGGCAGGAAAACAATCATTATGATTATCATAATGCTATGATGACCAAGCAGAAAAACGTTCATTATGTTTATCATAATGTTGCGACGGTCAGGCAGGAAAACGAACATTATGTTTGACCTAATGCTGCCGTGACGATTACTAATTCTTACGAGTGTCTGGCCTAAATAGCTCCCAGAGTATTCTCACACAACAAGGAAAGTAACCCAGTGGTGTGCGAACTGACTGGTTAGTCCATATTCGCACATATCAACTGTGTGTGGAGTATATGGTACATATCAAAGTTACCGACTAGGATATTACCGTAGGAAAATAGATTGAAAAGATAGGTCCTATCATTGTATTTGCATGTTCTTGCATTTAAACCACCCATAGTGGGGTCAGTTACTGACTATTTATTTAAATACTCAAGTCACGTGGAACTTCTGTTTCAGGTTAAGGAAAGGCATTATGGTACGGATGACAACGGCATCGCAACTCGAGACAATGACACATGCATTGAGTAGTCATATTTATTTTCTTAGACTTTGGCTAGCTAGAACATGATGTTTTTAAATTATATCAAAATCGAGTTTATACACAAATTTTAGATAAAAACCATTAATTTTTTTTATAAAATTAGAAATAAGAAAATAATTATATCGAAAATACTTTTGATATGTTTCTAAGAACTATATTACAAAAAAGGAAAATATGGTTAATGGAGTGAGAAATGGAATACTCACGTATAAAATCAAAAAACAAAAAGGTAACATGCCCTTTTAGAATTAAAATTAGATGGATGGAAATATTTTTAGTTAGATTCTAAATTATAATATTTTCCTTCCATAATTAAAATTAAAGTTGGATGAAGTTTTTCTAAAATAAGTTAGATTGAAATGGTTAGATATATTTCTTATAGGGCCTAATTAGTTTTCAAAAGTTATTTGTTACCAATAAATTAGGAAACCTCAACCAAAAAAAATATCATTTATTAATAAATTTCTAAATTAGTTGTTCACCAGAGTTTATATAAAGTTGTGATTTCATAGTGTGAAGACAAAATGAACTTGCTTAAAAATGTCAATATGGTTTATGTCTTCTTGTTGAACTCTTTTGTTGCTATTTTGTCCAATCTCAATGCTCTTGAGGCAAAATGGGATGAGAGTGGCCATCTCCTGAAATGCCTCCATTGGGTTTAGGGACCAAGAGGCGTGTCCCAATTGGCCCAAATCCACCAACATCTCCTGAAAGCCCTCCCGTAAATTTTGGCACCAAGAGGCGTGTGCCAATAGGACCAAATCCAGCAACATCTCCCGAAACGCCTCCATTTGGTTTACGGGCTAAGAGGCGTGTCCCAACTGGCCCAAATCCAGCAACATCTCCAGAAAGCCCTCCCTTAAATTTAGGCGCGAAGAGGCGTGTCCTAACTGGACCAAATCAAACAACATCTCCCGAAATGCCTCCATTGGGTCTGGGAACTAAGAGGCATGTCCCAACTGGCCCAAATCCAGCAACATCTCCTCAAAGCACTCCGTCAAGTTTAGGGACCAAGAGGCGTGTCCCAACAGGACCAAATCCAGCAACATCTCCCGGAACGCCTCCATTGGGTCTAGGGGCTAAGAGATGTGTCCCAACTGGCCCAAATCCAGCAACATCTCCTGAAAGCCCTCCCTTAAATTTAGTCACCAAGAGGCGTGTCCCAACTGGACCAAATCCAGCAACACCTCCCGAAACGCCTCCATTAGATTTAGGGACCAAGAGGCGTGTCCCAATTGGCCCAAATCCAGCAACATCTCCTAAAAGCCCTCTCTCAACTTTAGGCACCAAGAGGAGTGTCCCAACTGGACCAAATCCAGTAACATGTCCCGAAACGCCTCCATTGGGTCTAGGCATTAATAGGCGTGTACCAACTGGCCCTAATCCAGCAACATCTCCTGAAAGTCCTCCATTAAATTTATTATGAGGCCTCGTGATAGTAGCAAGCTTAATTAGGGTATCTAGAGATGTATTATAATGAGGTCATTAATTTTCTGTCTACTATCGAATGAGATTATCCACCTTTATGACAACGGACTCTAATAATCGGCGTGAAAGAGAATAATTTAATCTTAGAATCTTTTTAATCTAAAACTTTGATAATAAGATTTCTTTACCTTTTATTCAAAAGCTCTATTACCCATGAATACATAATTTTTATTTCTACATCATTGGTTAACATTATATAATTTAACAATCATGGACATAAATATGAAAGTTTCTATAAAATTTATGCGACTTTGAATATTTTCAAATGATGTAATACATGTTAATTAGTGAGACTTTAGTCATTCGGCAAAAATTTAATGGGTCGACTAATTTGCATAATTTTAAATATGACAGCCTATAAATTACAATTTCTGAGATATTGTGACCTAATTTTTATTTTACATTCATATATAACTAATATATAATTTTTATATTGTATCATTATAGACATTTTAAATTAAATACGAAAAGAATTATCAATGGAACAAAATTAAATATGATAGATTTACTATTTTAAGTCTATTGATAAGATAAAAAGATGATAAACATATCAATTACTTTTAAATTAGAGAAATAATTGTGTACAAATTCGAACTTGAAACTGATGTCATGGGCTCACATAGATTGACTTGGATTTCAATGGAAAGAATCAAATTTTCATTAAGGATAAATTCGTTACATCAGCCTAAGTTAATCAGTTAAGTGGCTTTACTATCAGCATGATTATATTTGATGTTGATACGTGTCATGTGGTTTTGCACGCGTCATATATTTTGATATGTGCAAATTGTTTATGGATCGATATGCTTATGATTTGATATGTATATGTTATAATACGTGAATTGTATGATAATACTTATGGTACGATGTATCCAATGATATGTTTGAGATAGGATACGAGAAGGATGTTTGTAATGATAGAAGTAACGTATGTTCATGAAACATTAAGGTTAGGTAACGTATCGAAGTGTTATGGATATAAGAGATTGATAAAATCGATATTTGATACATAGCCTTTCTCCATGAGCTCCTCCACTTGCCTTTGAACTTCTTTTGTCTCGGTTGGATTGACTCGATAAGCTGGCTTATAAGGAATGACAGTCCTTGGAATAAAGTATATTTTATGTTCGGTACCTTTAATGGGAGGTATTTCTTTATCTTGAAACATGTCTTCAAATTCCTGTAAAAGAGATTGAAAAACATTAGGCAAAGCCTGGTTGTTATAGTTAAAGACCAAAAATCCTCCATGGTACATAAGTACAAAGATTGATTTTTTGTGAAAACCTTCTCACCTCTCGAACTGTAACCAAATAACTATCTCTCTTTCTTTTTTCTTCAATTTCATCTCTTTTATCATTCTTCTTTTTTTTTCTCTTTGATTTTTCTCTACTTTTCCACTCAATTCTTGTTTTTCTTTTAACTCTTTTTCCTCAAACTCTTTCTTTCTTTCCTCCAACTTTAATTTATGAGCAAATACATTTGCAGAACTCAAAGGTACAAGAGTGGTTTTTCTACCATCTTTTACAAAAGAATACCTATTCAAATAGCCATCATACATAAC
>NW_019646438.1:352309-353047 GCF_002806865.2 Cucurbita pepo subsp. pepo
TTCATCTTCATTCTCTCAAACTCGCCACGCAGAGTTTGGAGACGCACTTGCTTGACTCGGTCGGTTCCTTTGAAAACTTTTTCTAAAGTATCTCATGCTTCTTTTGAAGTAGTTGCCCTGGCAATCTTCTCAAAGCCCGACTCGTCAACAGCCCGAAATAGCATATATAATGTTGCCTCATCCTTTGATCATAATTCTTTTAACGTTTTTTTTTGCACTGCCGTATAACCCATGGTATTTTTTGGTTCTTCGAAACCTTCTTCGACCACCTCCCATGCGTCTTGAGAACCTAGAAGAGCTTTCATTTGGATGCTCCAATTCTTGTAGTTCGTCTTCGTTAATCGTGGTAGCGACATTTGTCCCATCATATTCGCCCTGATACCTATTTGTTGAAAAACAAGACTCGCTCTGATACCAAATTGTTGAAAATAACACTCACTAAACTGTGAGGGAGTTGTTGAGAGGGGAGAGACAAGGAGACAAGGAATTCTAGAAAAACTGTTTTTCTATTACACTGTATGTACTTAAATGAGACAACTTTGCTTGCTCTACTTGCTCCTCTTGCTCTGCATTTTACCATGGAAAACAACCTAATTTATAGCTTTTTTAAAAGCTAAAATTAGTCGTCCCATATGATATGATTTTCTAACTCCAAAGTTATTGGCCTCTCATTTTACTTTTGGCCTTTTCCTTCAATGACTCAATTTCAAAACTTACTAAAATTAACAAAAAAAAAAA
>NW_019646439.1:0-5677 GCF_002806865.2 Cucurbita pepo subsp. pepo
ATGATTACGATAGTGACTCTAGGTAAGAAGAAATCTAGGATCGTTACAATNAACGCTTATTTCTTCACAAAATGATTAAGTTATGATTACGATAGTGACTCTAGGTAAGAAGAAATCTAGGATTGTTACAGTATTCTTGTTTGAACGGAAGGATATGCTCCTTGTATTAGAAATTTATGTCAGATGAGTACCAATTAAGTTACAAAGTTATGGAATTTGAGGTAAAAAGATTTAAACTTTCCACTCATTTTTTTAACTAAAAAAAATTAAAAAATAATAATCGAAACTCTACGAGATNCCATTAAGCATTAAATAATTCTCGGCTTTTGAACTTAAAGTATTAAACTTCTAATTTAACATTCAAACTTAATTATTTTTTTATAAATCGCCATAGAAGTTGAATATCGATAATGACTTTTTTCTGTTGTATATTATACTTTAAAAACTATCAATTATATATATATATATATATATATATATATATATATATATATATATATATTATATAAAAAGGTGGTTCGGTTCAAAATCTTGCATCATGCAACAACCTTATTACCTAAATCATTGGCCTTCCACTTGCAATAGATTGTTAGAAGTTCTCCTTCCCTTTAATTAAGAATGTCACTCTCTAAGGTGACTCTTGAAATTGGAGAGATAAACAAATGATGACATTAAAAGTTGATGCAAAAGTAAACAACAAATCAAACAAAGACAATTCATAGCATTCATTTTTTGATGTGTTTATAATCGACTCTAGATTCCTATTTTTCTTGTTGTTCTGTTTCTTCTTCACAACATGGGTTTGGGTTGGGGAGAGATATGGAGAAGGTGGAGAGGGAGGGATCATTTACTTTCTTTTTTTATTTTTATTATTTTTATTTACTCATTATTAGTATTATTATCATTTTTATTTATTTATTTATTATTATTATTTTTACTCTGGTTAGAAGAGGTCCCAACATTTATCCTTTCATTATGTTGTATAACAATGGTCTAGAATTTTTCTTTATATCATATCATTTTATCATAACTCTTTATGTGTATATCGGGGTTGTGCATTATGTCAATTCATCACAGTGCTTGTCAATCATATCATATCATATATCTAATCATGTCAAACATATGTCATATCATGAACTTATCATGTCTTCTAACGTATCATATAACATTGCATAGCATCATCGCATCAAAGAATAACATCATCATACATCGTACATCATCATCATAAAATATAGTCACAACATCATAAATATAAAGAATAAATGACACGTGTAAGGGCCACTAGGCACATGTCGTCATAAATTAAACAAGTCGTTCTACCTATCCGATAGTAAGACTACTTACTTGGTTGCCCTTAGCCGGCGTTCTCCCTAAATTCGAGTATGTTTGCTTTTTCCCCCTCGAAATTTCTCCTAGTATTATCCGTCGTTGTTTTCTATTAGAATGTCCATCTCGCTTCGTTAGTAACTATAATTTCTTAACTCAATTTAACATAAACTGAGAAATTTAACTATATCCTCACTTTAATTTCTATAAAGAAGGTCAATTTAAGATTTAGGATAGTCAAAACCGCAAAAATTAGGAAAAATACTCTTTTGTGAGCCGAGGAGCTGGATTATGAGTCGTGAAGCTGAGCCTAGCTGACTGAGCCGCATAAGCAGAATAAGTTTTTGGCTGTAACCACGACACGTGGTGCAATAAGAAATTGTCGCGAAGCTTCAAGTATGCAAGTCACTCCTCCTCGGTGAGAAGTAGACGACCCTACTTTTCAATAGCTGAAGCGGTATTCTTTTTCCTCTGCTCGACGTTGTGCAATCTTCTGGTCACCTCTTCCATCATTGGATCGTTCATGTTAAGCAATGTCTCGATCAAAATTGCGAGTTGTTCACGGTGATCTGGGGCGACTTGTAGCATCTTCTTCACGATTTCTGTCTCGTTGTTGCAACCATCAAGAGTGGTGATGTTGTTGGCAAGTCCTGTTATCTGCATGAAAAAATTATCGACGGATTCGCTGTCCTTGAAAAGGATTTCTGGGAACTCTTTCGTAGCTGCTCGACATTGGACTTCCACAGTCGCTGCACACCAACCCAGTGGGATTTGATCCCTTCCTAGGCCGATTGCATGGTGTGTTTGGTGGAGAGAGACACCAACGTCTCCGTAGGCACAACCCACAGTATGGTTGCGAACGCCAGTTGATCCTCCCAGTACTCGATCGCTTCTTCTTCCTCTGTCTCGATGGTGTGCCAAAACCCTTGTGCTTGTAGGTTGACGCATCAACAAAGCCCACTCGTTGTAGTTGGACCTCGTCAGCATCGGTACTGCACAGAGGTAGTTGTCTCCTTGATCACGCGCTCGACGACAACTCGACGTTCGTCTTACCGGCGCCGGCCTCTTGGTGGCGGTGACAAAGATGCTGGCGCTCTGCCGCGACGTGGAGGTGTGCATGAGCCTGTGTTCTATGGACCCCACGACATGTGCATCTTCGTGTTTTGGTGCATCTTCTTATACAATGAACTTGACTCTAATACCACTTGCTGTCTTTTAACTGAGCAGCTCACCACTGGTGAGAGCCGGAAGAAAATAACAGGAAGTGCAATATAACTAAAAGCTTGGAAGATTCCACTACATCCGGGAATGTGCAGATCAGGGGCTCATCAAGATTCATTTCATCAGAAGAGAGGAACAGCTTGGAGACATTTTCACCAAGTCTCTTGCTCGAGTAAAACTTAAGGAACTATGCTCAAAGATCAGAGTTCAAATAAGAAGGTAGATATACAATAGCTTTTAGGAGGAGATTGTTAGATAAAAGACTGTGATTTTTCTCCATATTTAGCAAGTTTTTTCGGTTTGAATCTTGTTTTTAAGTCATCTGAATTTACGCATACACGTATAATGGTAGACCATATTTTGTACACCCAAAGTGTACCATTTGACTGACTCTAACCGTTCATTTAGGATGATAAAATGAAGTGGGGGACCTCCGTTTTTTATAGTGGAGGCCAACCCGCCACTTCTCAGCTTTCGCAACGTGGCACAAAGTTTTGCTTCTTTAATTTATTTTTTTATTTTTATTTTTTTCGTTTATACATCATAAACGTCAAGATGAACCTTTCGTCCTCAAAGGTGTCTTAATATTGGAATTACTCAGGTACTTCTCCTTGATCTCTTCGCAATGTTTCCACATAGTTTCTTTGGTTTCATAGTCTTCTAAAGATCATTTTCCTTGTACATGTTTTTTTTCTTTAAACGTGAAGAAAAATAGATGTGATTAATAAGAATGAGAGAATCACAACAAAATCAAAATTTAAAAGGTGGGGTCGAATGTTCAAACATCCAAATTCATGGTTAGTCAATATTAACCGTTTTGTCCACTTTGGCACGTTATGTAATATCGTTTGCTTCACGGTTTTAAAACGCATCTTTAAGGAGAGATTTCCACCCTAAATTTTTCTATTTAACCGAAGACTGTTACTTCAAATTTAACCCGATATTTAATGCAGAATTACTTTAATGAACCCTTATTATAAATTAAACATTAACTTTGTGCCTCATTTATTACATCGAGAATAAACAAATACAAAGAAAAAATGAAAAACATTGTTGAATTAAACGCCCTATACTAACCAATGACCTAATAATTATAAATACAACTGAACCTATACTAACCTATGCTTTATTAAATGCAAATACAACTCAACCTAAACTTTATTAAATACAAATACAAATCAACCTATAGTTTATTAAATGCAAATACAACTCAGACCAGACTGATCTATACTATGGTCAAATGCAAATACAATTGAACCTATACTAATATATACTATTGTCAAATGAAAATACTACTCAACATATACTAACCTATACTATTAAATTGTTATGCGAAACTATCCTATGCACGTGTCACGAACTCGTGGTTGCGAAGCCTCCGTCAGTCTTACAGCGGCGCCTTGCCTTTATATGAAAAATATAGTAGCACGAGGCTTGAGTGTTTTAAGAATACTTAGTAGATGACCTCCTATCGAGGTTATGATGCAAGAACATGTGAATGCAATGACGAGACCTAGCATTACAGTCTATTTTCCTATGGTACTATCCTAACGGGTAGCTTGGATGTGTACCACATAACATACACATGGCCAATACGAGTGAGTATGGACCCACGAGTCGGTTCGCACACCCCTGGCCTCTTTCCTTGTCGGGCGAGCATGCTCTGGTAGCTCTCTATGCCGGATACCCGTTAGAAATGGTAGCCGTCACGACAGCATTACATAAAACATAATGAAAGTTATCCTGCCTTGTGGTGTACGCGCCCATACCATCGTGAAGGAATACGGGTATCCCCGAATGCATAAGCGCACATTAATGCATGAGGTCCCAATATTTTTCCATTTTCAACATTATGAAATATAACTCCCGCTATCATTTCATTGATATCATACCATTTCTCATATCAGTTATCACTTCGTTCATGCTTATATCGAGATTATATTTCATGTTATTTATCGTTCTTCCTGTAATTCAAATCATTCTATACATGCAGTTCACAAGACATAACGTAACATTTTCATGCTTTCAACATAACGTTTCATAACGCACAAACTAGCTAAATCTAATTATGAATAAAAATTTACTTCTAATGATTTAAACTATCTATACCTAATTATGCATAAATAATTTAAATTGGATTCCAAAAATTTAACTTAAGTCTAATTATGCATAAAAACTTACTCCTAATAATTTAAACTAAGTCTAATTATGTATAAAAACGTACTCCCAATAATTTAAACTAAGCCCAATACTGCATAGAAACTTAGTCCCAATAATTTAAACTAAGCCTAATGCGGCATAGAAACTAACTCCTAATAATTTAAACTAGGTCTCATCATGCATAAATAATTTAAACTCGATTAGAAAAAATTAACTAGCTAGAAGGTAGTCATACATTCTAACTTTGAACGATTTCTAAAAATTGAAACTAGGAGGAAAGAGTCCGAGCAAATCAACCAAAATTTTGGTCCTTGAGATGTCAGAAAGTGTACTCTTTGACTGGCTCGAACCATTCATTTAGGATGATAAAATGAAGTGTGGGATCTCCCTTTTTTTTATAGTGGAGGCCAACCCGCCACTTCTTAGCTTTAGCAATGTGGCACAAAGTTTCGCTTCTTTTATTTATTTTTTATTTTTTTATTTTTTTATTTTTTTTATTTTTAGTTCGTACATCATACACGTCAAGATGAAACTTTCGTCCTCGAAAGTGTCTTAATATTGAAATTACTCGGGTACTTCTCCTTGATCTCTTCCCTCTGTTTCCACATAGTTTCTTTCATTTCATAGTCTTGTAAATATCATTTTCCTTGTACATGTTTTTTTTTCTTCCTTTACGAGCATCACAAATAATCTTTAATGATATTTTTTTACTAAAAAATGTTGTGTCAGTTGGTTGGTTTCACATGAGAAAGAAGTAATAGACCATCATTTTTTTTTTTTAGGAAAATTGATGAGTTCTTTGCCTATATCCGTTTTATGATATTAACCTTCGCATTTCCAATGATTATACATATTTTCCTTTCGTCCTAATTTGTTACCCTTAAAATGTTAAAACCTAAAATATTACTTAATTTTGAAAGGGTTTTGAGTAGAGTGTGTTTTGAAATTAGATGGGTTTGAGTGAATTTGT
>NW_019646439.1:19011-20088 GCF_002806865.2 Cucurbita pepo subsp. pepo
TAATGAGTCAAACAACAACTAAATCTTGTGTATATTTGGGAAAATAACACACTTTTGATCAATGTCCAAGTAATTCAACTTAAATTTTTTATATGGGTATCAAGTTAGTCAAGGAATCCAGAAAAATAATCTCTTCCCAAACACTTATAACACAGGTTAGAGAAACCATCCAAACTTCTCATGGAAGAGACAAACCTCATACAATCAACAACTATCACCTACAGCAAATTATCCTCACGGTTTTGGATTACAAAATCAATGGCATATGGTCCGCAACAAGCCAACACCTAAGGGAAAGGAACTAACCAAGCTTAACACATACCAGGAACATCGCTTTAGGGTTTAATAAAGGAATATATGGCAAAAAAAGATGTTATGATACAGAGTCAGCAAGCATCCTTGCTAAATTTAGAAGTTGATGTAGGTCAATTAGCAACTGAGTTACGAAATAGACCTCTTGGGAAGCTGTTAGTCGATACCAAAAAGCCAAAAAGAGAAGAAAATGAGCAATGTCAAGCAATAGAATTGAACAATAAGAAATACCCAAAAAGGTAGGTGAAATTAAGAAAATATGTAACAGTCATCCCCAGAGACAGCTAACATACAGTAGAGAAAGTTGAAAAGTGTTGGACAGAAGACGCATAGCAAAAATTATGCAGAAATAGTGGTCTTCTAAAACGCAAACAACAATCAACAGTGAAAAAGAGGGCATAACATACATANGAAGAATAAAAAGAAAGGAGGAAGGCCACTTCGAGAAGTTCATTGATATATTTTTTTAAATTCATTAGTGAAAGCCTTGAAACAAATGACAAACTATGTCAAAATCTTGAAGGGTATTCTCATTAATCGAAGAAAGTTTTAAGAATTCATGTTAATAGTGTTGAATGAAGAGTTTAGTGCAATACGGAAAAATAAGATCCACTACACTATACATTTAGTGCACTACACTCTTTCTCTTTTAGTGGTATCTTGTTTTTCAATATTGCACTACACTCTTCATTTAGTGGTATCTTGTTTTTCAATATTGCACATCCTTCAAGATTTTTACATAATTTGGCATTTGCTTCAAAGCTT
>NW_019646439.1:21710-22786 GCF_002806865.2 Cucurbita pepo subsp. pepo
TATATTATTTTTTATCAACAATGTTTAATATCTCAGTACAACGATGAGAAATTTTCTACTTAATCTAAGGCCGCTATTGTACACATATCGTGAACATTGAATACAGAAATACTTCATTTCAACTTTCATAAAACATAACCTTCATCTTAAAACACAACCATGAACTTACGTGTTCGAAAAAATCTTTAAAACGACACCAAAAAGAACTAAATAAAATAAATGAACGATTAAATTAAAAACATCATATTCTAACCTGAGTTTAAGAAAAATAAATGCGACTACCCTATGCATGTGTCATGGTCTCGAGTTGCGATGTCGTCGTCCGCCATAAATGAATGACTTGTTTTAACATAAAATAGAAGTAGCACGTAGCTTAAGTATTTAAAAAAATATTCAGTAAGTGATTTCGATATTAGNCGTAGCTTAAGTATTTAAAAAAATATTCAGTAAGTGATTTCGGTATTGGAGTTGAATGATTCAAGCGCGTGTGTGTAAGCCGGAGTCAAAGGCTTTCCAATTCAATAAACAAGTTGGTTTGGTAGGAAAATGAAAGGGGTAGGACTGTAATTTCATTCAACTCATATAAAAGGAGAAACAATGAATGAAAAGAACCAAGCAGACCCTTGTTGATGATGAAGAGAGGTTCTCAATTTCAAGGTTTCTAGGTTTCATGTTGACACGATATCATCACCGTCTGAAGATACCCACCTCGATGGCTCACATCCGCCTCCCACGGAGGTCGACCCGCCCGTTGACAAATCGGTACGCTTTCTTCTTTCAAAGGGGGCACTAGAAATTTTTTTAATGAGCCAAATCCTTAATTTCTAACGTTTTATATAATATGTTTCTTAACTTCTGAATTTAAGGAATGTGGTTAACCATTTTTTCTTTAAACTATCCACACTAAGATAGAGGAAGGATTTAACAGCTCCAAATGGCGGAAACACACCATTACCCAATTCAAGTTCAAAAAATCCAATTGGTGCAATGGGCAATGTTGTCCCTCTAAATAAGTTCCAATCGATTGCTGAGCACTTAAAATTAAAATTTAAGGGGAACAAAAAAAAAAAAAAAAA
>NW_019646439.1:24373-25590 GCF_002806865.2 Cucurbita pepo subsp. pepo
ATAACCATGCCGATAGTAAGGTCACTTACCTGGATAGCTTAAGTCGTTGTCACAAATATATCTTTAATGAAAGTTCAATTCCGTCCTTTGAAATCCGAGTCAACCTATATGAGCTCATGACATCAGTTTCAATTTGAACTCTATAAAATTATTTCCCTAATTTACATTGACCAATAGTAAAATTCAGATCTTTCTGTTAGACAAAATTTAAAGAATCTCACTGTCCTCCANTGACCAATAGTAAAATTCAGATCTTTCTGTTAGACAAAATTTAAAGAATCTCACTGTCCTCCAATAAAAATTGTGATGTTTTCTGTTACACAAAATTGGAAGGAGCTCACTCCTTTTGATATTTCGTTTTATTGTTAAATAGTGTTTAACAAATCTTTCCTCAATCTCCCTCTCTCTCTAATCCTTTTCATTCTGTAAATAGGTTTTTCAATTGTATAAACAGATATTACTGGTCAATGTTAAGTACAGACTGGATCTTTTAGTTTATAGATTTTCCACCTAAAATTTTATTGAATCAAGTTATAACCTTATCGTATAATTAAAATGCTAACAAAACAAAAATCTAATGATTGTATATGGGATTTGATTATTACAGACTGTTAAGATAGGAAACAAGATTTGATCCTCAATTAATTTCTTATCACCATAATTATAAAGGAAAAGGAAATATTTTACCGTAATAACTGACAAAAATCTCTAAATCTGCAATCTACTGAAAGCCATTGTGCTTCTTCTCAGATCTGACCATTGTTGTTTTTCTGTTTCTTTCTTTTTCTTTTGGCAGGTGGGATGGGTCGAGGAGAGATAATTGTGGGAAGGGAAGAGGGTTAGTGGAGAGAGGTGGGGAATGATTTTTTTTTTTTTTTTTAAATTCTAATTTTAATTAATTAATTTATTTATTATTATTATTATTTTAACTATTTTTTATAAAGTTTTTTTTTATTTGTTTATTTCTTTATTTACTTTTCGCTATTACATTTCTTAACTTCTGAATCTAAGGAATGTGGTTAACCATTTTTTCTTTAAACTATCCACACTAAGATAGAGGAAGGATTTCACAGCTCGAGCCGAAACACACCATTACCCAATTCAAGTTCAAAAAATCCAATTGGTGCAATGGGCAATGTTGTCCCTCTAAATAAGTTCCAATCGATTGCTGAGCACTTAAAATTAAAATTTAAGGGGAACAAAAAAAAAAAAAAAAA
>NW_019646439.1:25805-48357 GCF_002806865.2 Cucurbita pepo subsp. pepo
TTGATGTGCTTGAGTGGTTACTGCTTGATCTTATCATCTTTCCCTCTTCAAAAGGATAGAAGGAATAGGAAGCAAATTCATCCCGTTTTTTCCTTCACCTCNCCTCTTCAAAAGGATAGAAGGAATAGGAAGCAAATTCATCCCCTTTTTTCCTTCACCNGCTTGATCTTATCATCTTTCCCTCTTCAAAAGGATAGAAGGAATAGGAAGCAAATTCATCCCGTTTTTTCCTTCACCTCCTTTTAAAATTCACCTCCTTTTAAAATGTTTCACTCACAAAGATATGAGAAGGAAATTAGAAGTTAGAAGGAAATTAGAAGAAATAGTTCCTTCACCTTCTCTTGAAATGTTTCACTCACAAAAATATTAGAAGGAAATGAAAAGGAATAGGAAGGAAATTCATCACCTTCTTTCCTTCCCCTCCTTTTGAAATGTTTGGATCAAATCTGCATGCTTCACTCACAAAAATATTAGAAGGAAATTAGAAGGAATAGGGAGCAAATGAAGTGTATTACATCCATAAACTATTTCTTAAAGAATAAGTCAGCAGCATGCTTTGCATCAACCATTTTGACTCATTTTAATAAATATATCTACCACAACAAAAATACATTCTTTACTATTTTTAGTGTGTAGTAAACCAAGAACAAATTTTATAGATATATTAGTCCAAGGTTTGTTACGTACATTCAAAGGAGTATAAAATCGGTTTGGTTATGATCTAGATTTAGTTTTTTTTTCGTTTAAAACATTTGCTACAAAACTTATGGACATCGTGCTTCATCTTCGGCCAAAAGAAGTGTTTACGCAACATAACTTTATTAATTCTGAGATGTCCCATTAATTAATGCACCACCATATGCTTCTCTCAAAAACAAATCTTTTATAGAACAATTAGGAATACAAAGCATGCTTTTCTTAATTAAAAATTTACGAAAACAATTAGGAATACAAAGCATACTTTTCTTAATTAAAAATTTATGAAACACAAATCTTTTATAGACCCTTCACATACTTAAGTTTTTTTTATCAAAGTGGATCACAAATTCTATAGGCCATAAGTAATGTTGCGGGCACATGCATTATATGAACTACAAACCGTTATCATAGGTAGGGTATTTCAATGTTGCCCCATTTAGTTTTTCACTAAAATACACTAACGACTTTCCATCTTGAATTAAAACAGCACTTATGACCAAACCACATGCATCACATCTAATTTCAAATGTTTTATCTAGGCAAAAGAAATAATGATGCATTGCTTAATTTCTTCCTAAGCAAATTGAATGCATTCTCTTGCATTTCTCCCCATTTAAAAATAACATTCTTTTTTACTAAGTCATTCAATGGTTCAGCTATGGTTCTAAAATCATTTATAAATCTCTTATAGAGATTAGCTAATTCATGAAAACTCTGAACTTTAAGTGCACTTTTTGGTGTTTGGCAAATTCATGATAAATTTAACTTTGTCTCTATCTAATGCTACTCTACTTTTACCAACTATGAAGCCAATAGAGTGAACTTTTTCCATGCAAAAACTACCCTGATTGAAATTAAATTTCTCTTTTCGATGTGTAATCAAAACTAATTTAACATGCTCCACATGCTCAAGCAAAATCTTCAAATAAATTATAATATCATCAATATAAACAACAACATGTTTTCTCAACCTTGTTCTAAATTGAGTCACTTCACAATCGAACTTGATCAAGGCTTGATTGAATGACTCGGGTGCAATTCGACCACAAGAATTGCTTGAAACATAGAAATGACAAATATGATGCTCGGATTTGTAAGGGAAACGTCTCAATTTGAGATCTGGACTACATTCATTCACCAATCCGAATTTTATATAACATATTGTGGATATTTATAGTCTCCCGACAAACGACGTTTGTGGACGGAATTTATATCCGATCCCCTTCAATCTCTACAAAAGAATAAGTCAAATTAACCATTTAACTTTTAAATAATTTATGAAATTAAAAATAGTTGTTTCTAAAAATGTTGATGTGCTTGAGTGGCAAATGCGATAAGTTTGAAATCAATTGATCTCTGTACACAGTAGGTTAAAATTCTGTTGTTGACATATTTTTTTGAATCTTCTTGGCAATAGGTCCATTTGGAACTCGGCAAGATTTAAGTTTTTCAGTGAACTTTCGAGGGTCGTAACTTAATCTACAACTCACTAAATAGTATGAAATCAATCCCTAAATCTTCATTGTAACACCATCGTCAAGTTCCATAAAGAAATCAAGAGGTGAAGGGCACCATACAAGGTTGGGAAGATCAATTTTCATAGGTGTCGACGCTGGCCAATCTTGTCTTCTTCCCCTGCCTCGGGGGAAATGTCTTGTGATTCTTATCATAACGAGTTTCTAGGTTTTAACTCGGCAAGATTTAAGTTTTTCAGTAAACTTTCGAGGGCCGTAACGTAATCTACAACTCACTAAACAGTATGAAATCAATCCCTAAATCTTCATTGCAATACCATCGTCAAGTTCTATAAAGAAATCAAGAGGTGAAGGGCACTATACAAGGTTGGGAAGATCGATTTTCATAGGTGTCGACGCTGGCCAATCTTGTCTTCTTCCCCTACCTTGGGGAAAATGGCAATGGTATGGGTAGTTCAACACCGATCCAAACCTGATCCTGCCTCATTTTTTCTTTAGTTAAACTCAGTGCAGATAAGTTCTCAAGAAACTCAGTACGGTTCTAAAGCAATACTTAAAGATAGAAATACCAAAGAAAATTTGGAGTAATTCAGATACTGAAAGCTCGAGAACCGAGGACCTGAACGTCAAGGATGAAGTAAGTAGCTAAGCTAGATTTTTCTTAAGAAATAATCATATGAATCCTTTGGTTTTCAGTACAAACCATTAGTAAGCATTAATGGGAGATGAAAAAAATAACCAAAAGCCATGAGTTGACCTAAACGGAGTGTTTTTCTTGAGATTTAAGTAACATAAAAAACTCTGTTGTCTATAAAATTTTACAACTGAGCATAATATGACATTTTAATGGTATATATGAAGTTTGGGGGTTTTGGATAGAGATAAGTAGCTAAACTACGTAATGATGCAAAATGACCAAAATGCCCCTATGACGGTTACCTTTGACTCAAGACCCAAGTAACCTCTAAATACCATTAAATTTTATATTCGGTCTATTTCATGATAATCAAGGATTATGTAAAGTTTCAAAGTAATTGAAACACCTTTAGAGGCTAAACCAAGAATTAAAGGTAAAATTACAAAAATACCCCTAGGTTTCTTTAAAATATTTCAAACTTCAAATACGGTCCAAATGAATGAAGGATCTAACCAAGATCTATTGATAAGGACATAAAGGTTGATTTGAGGTTTCAACAAGTTTGAATGAGGTTAAGAAGCTAAACAAAGAAAATAGGTTAAATGATCAAAATACTTCTGCAATGAGCTTAAGAAGTTTTCTAAGACCTAAAAAACTTAAGTATGACCTTAAGAATGATTATAATCTCAAAGGTTCTAAAACATTTTAGGGTTATAAGGATTAAAGTAAAAGCTTAATAGGGAAGGATAAGATTATCCGTAATTACCCCTAACCAAATATAAGATCCATCTAGAACTTTCATGGGACATGTTATGACTTCACGATACTCTGAATGGCTCATGCATGTTACTATGATGAGTTCATAATTTATGTAATTTGGGTAGGGCTTAAGAAAAGGAAAGGCCAACACAAGCCTTATATCAATTTTGACAAGAAGAATGCTAGGTACCACACAAGAGTAAAGGACAAAGGTCCTCGAACTTAGAAACTCAAGAAACCCTTAAACCTCCCATGGTGAAGCATATTTATGACTCAGACTACATTGCTTGAAACATAAGAAGCCTTGGATGTAGGTTTTTATATTGCATCGTTTGAAATGTAAAAAGTATGATTAAGACTATGCCACATGGAATATATGAACGGTAGGGCATAGGTATTCAGACTATGTCGCTTAGTATGTAAGAAACTTTGGACATAGACTTTCAAATTGCGTCGCTTGGAACATAAGAAACCTTAGAAGTAGGTTTCAGATTACATAGCTTGGAGCGTAAGAAACTTTAAATATAGGGTTCGAACTGTATCACAAGAAATGTATGAAGCCCTAGATACATGTTCAGACTATGCCCCTTAGAATGCACGAAAACTTGGACGTATTGTAACGACCCTAAATTTCTACATACTCAGAGTTGCTACTAACGTCTCATGCTCATCTTTAATATGAAAATATAACTCTTAAATTGAACATCATTTATTACATAAACTTCGAAAACGCTTAAAGCAACTTCTTCTCTGGAAAACACAGTCATGGTCTTACGTGTTTAAATACGAAGTACTGAAATTTAGAGAAAATAAAAACACATACAAATGATTTAAAACAATGAAATGCAAAACATCCTATTCTAAATGAGGTCTAAGTATTGTCTTTATTTTTTTCTTAGTTATGTAAGTAATGTCTTTATTTTTTTGACGCAGTTATCTAAAAATCAAATAAACAACTAATTATATGGTTCATTTGCTTGTTGAGTTAGTAAAATTAATATCTCAAATTTTGCAAGGATAGTGAGACTTTTTACTTGTATCTAAATGGAGACTTTCTACCATTGATTGAATGTTGCTAATAAATAATTAGCGGATGCTTTAGCCAATATAATTAATTTATCAAAGACGTACAATGAATCTTATGAGATTCTTGAAAGAATAGCATCTAACAATTGTCAAGAGGCTGATGTGAGGAGCAATCTGGGAAAGAACACCTAAGAAATACTTGAAGTTGATGCTTTGACCTTTATCAACGATCAATTAGCTTTTGTTACTAATATTCTATAAAATCTAGCATAGGTACAAGGCTCAATGACTAATGTACCATTCTAGTCTGTTACATTTGGGAAATAATGAGTCAAACAACAACTAAATCTTGTGTATATTTGGGAGAATAACACCCTTTTGATCAATGTCCAAGTAATTCGACTTCAATTTTTTATATGGGTATCAAGTTAGTCAAGGAATCCAGAAAAATAATCTCTTCCCATACACTTATAACACAGGTTAGAGAAACCATCCAAACTTCTCATGGAAGAGACAAACCTCATACAATCAACGACTATCACCTACAGCAAATTATCCTCACGGTTTTGGATTACAAAATCAATGGCATATGGTCCGCAACAAGCCAACACCTAAGAGAAAGGAACTAACCAAGCTCAACACATACCACGAACATCGCTTTAGGGTCTAATAAAGAAATATATGGCAAAAAAAATGTTATGATACAGAGTCAGCAAGCATCCTTGCTAAATTTAGAAGTTGATGTAGGTCAATTAGCAACTGAGTTACGAAATAGACCTCTTGGGAAGCTGTTAGCAGATACCAAAAAGCCAAAAAGAGAAGAAAATGAGCAATGTCAAGCAATAGAATTGAACAGTAAGAAATACCCAACAAGGTAGGTGAAATTAAGAAAATATGTAACAGTCATCCCTAGAGACAGCTAACATACAGTAGAGAAAGTTGAAAAGTGTTGGACAGAAGACGCATAGCAAAAATTATGCAGAAATAGTGTAGTCTTCTAAAACGCAAACAACAATCAACAGTGAAAAAGAGGGCATAACATACATACCAAAACCTCATTTTCTACAAAGAATAAAAAGAAAGAAGGAGGAAGGCCACTTCGAGAAGTTCATTGATATATTTTTTGAAATTCATATAAACATACCATTAGTGAAAGCCTTGAAACAAATGACAAACTATGTCAAATTCTTGAAGGGTATTCTCACTAATCGAAGAAAATTTTAAGAATTCAAGTTAATAGTGTTGAATGAAGAGTTTAGTGCAATACGGAAAAATAAGATCCACTACACTATACATTTAGTGCACTACACTCTTTCTCTTTTAGTGGTATCTTGTTTTTCAATATTGCACTACACTCTTCATTTAGTGGTATCTTGTTTTTCAATATTGCACATCCTTCAAGATTTTTACATAATTTGGCATTTGCTTCAAAGCTTCCACTAAGGGTATGTTTATATGAATTTCCTTCAAAATATCTATAAACTTATCAAAGTGGGCTTCCTCTTTCTTTCTTTTCATTATTTGTGAAAAATTTGGTGTTGGTGTGTATGTTCTATTTTCTTGTCCATTACTAAATGTTGTTTGCATTTTAGGAGACTACACAGGTTCTGCATAATTTTTTATTTGCTCTTTCTGTACAGTAGTTTCTGCATAATTTTTGTTGTACTCTTTCTATACAGTAACTTCTTGAGAGTGACTATCATCGTGTCCTTTAATTTTTTATCCCCTGCTTGGTATTTCTTTCCCACTTCTCAACTCTATTGCTTGACATTGCTCTTTGCCTTCTCTTTTTGGTGTTTCGGCGTCTGTTGGCAGCTTGCGAAGAGGTCTATTTCGTAACCCAGTTGTGAATTAACCTACTTGAATTTCCAAATTTTGCAATGATGCTTGCTGACTTTGTATCACAACATCATTTTCACCATATATTCCTTTATTAGGCTCTCAAGAGATGTTCCAAGTGTGTGTTGAACTTGTCTAGTTCCTTTCCCTTGGGTGGTGGCTTATTGAGGATCATATGCCAATTGATCTTGTAATCCAAAACCTAGAGCTTGACTAGTTCCTTTCCCTTGGGTGGTGGTTTTATGAGCTTTGTCCATTCCATTAGAAATTTGGATGGTTTCTCCACCACGGATTATAAGTATTTGAGAAGTGATTATTTTTCGGGTTGTCTTGACTAGCTTGATTCCCCACATAAAAATTTGAGGCTAGATTTCTTGAACATTGATCAAAAGTGTGTTTGTCTTCACAATATATACAAGATTCAATTGTTGTCTGTTTGTCTTCACAATATATACAAGATTCAATTGTTGTCTGGGTCATTACTACAGCAGCTTGGACTGGTGCTTTGGTCACTAAGCCTTGTCCAATGCTAGATTTTGTAAGATATTAGTCATTAAAGTTAATTGAGCGTTAATAAAAGATAAAGCTTCAACTTCAAGTACTCCTCGGGTCTTCTTTCCTAGATTACTCCTCACATCAGCCCATTGACAATTATTAGATGTTATTCTTTCTAGAATCTCATATGTTTCATTGCTTGTCTTTGACAAAATAGCTCTATTGGCAGAACCATCCACCACTTGTTTAATAGCAATATTCAATCCATTGTAGAAAGTTTCCATTTGTATAAAATGAGGTGATCCATAGTGAGGACACTTTCTAAGCATTTCCTTGAATCTTTCCCAAGCTTCTCTTGAAGTTTCATCTTCAAACGTTTGAAAAGCAACAATTTCATTTCTGAACCGTGTGTTTCTAGTGGTTGGAAAATATTTGATCAAACCTTTTCTGCTAGACTATTCCAAGAGTCAATTGTTCCTGATGCTAAAGTATTCAACCATGACTTATAACCATCCCTCAAAGAATAAGCTAATCATATTTTGGTCGACTCCTTGGAATCTAAATGAGTCACTAACTCCCAAAAATCACTTTAGATGTAGGTGTGGATCTTCTGACGGTAGTCCATGAAATTTCCCAATGGTTTGCAACATTTGAAATATCACCTCCTCCCACTAGGTCGTCCATCCTCCGGTACCTGGCTACCAGATCATCGTCGTTATCGGCATCCAGCGTCGAATCCGTAGTCCGTGGTGTTGCANGATCGGCATCCAGCGTCGAATCCGCAGTCCGTGGTGTTACGAAATTTACTTGTTCAGGGGGTGCAGCTGCTGGCGGCGGTGACGGTTCCTAATGCAGGGCTCCTCCTTCTTCCAGCTCAGATGTGGGTGTATATAATAATATGATGTCAAATTCAGAAGAATATATGCAAGTATACACTATAACAAGTAGAAAGTAATAAGTAAATTGTTACGTCTCATGTTACTTTTCATAATTATTTATCATCATCAAGGTCATGAGATAAAAAGAGGTTGTGGGAACACAATGTTATGTAAAACGAAGGTAATTTGTTTGAAGATCCATCACTACTAAATAATTTCAATGTTATGTAAAACGAAGGTAATTTGTTTGAAGATCCATCACTGCTAAATAATTTTACACCAAATGCTGAAATATTTATTTGAGATTTGCGGCAGATAAGAGGCCTGAAATTCTCAAATATGTGAAGGTCCCAAAAGCTTGAAATTCTCTTTTCCTCTTCCGACGGTGTACGACGTGTATGAGATGCCGAAACCCGTCCTTGATGTTTGTACAGACCTCCACGATTCTTTTTGTGGCAAAACATGATGGTTTTGACGTCGATCTTTGTGGGTTTGGCTTGGCCGGAGTTTCAAATCTTACCTCTATCTATCTTACCGAGTATTCTCATATTCACCTCTTTCTACATTATTATTTTTTTATTTATTATTATTAATNGTTTCAAATCTTACCTCTATCTATCTTACCGAGTATTCTCATATTCACCTCTTTCTACATTATTATTATTTTTATTATTATTATTTTTTTTTTTGTGAATGATGCCACTTATCGAGGTGTGGGAGTGCTTGACACGCTCATGACAAGCACTACGGGGAACTCAAGCTTCATTCACATTTTTCCTCTAATTTTGGGTCTTCTTTAAACATGAGGTGAGGGCCCTTTCACATGACATACTAGAGTAAAGTTGTTACTATAGCGATTAATGTGTACCCCAAATATTCATATAAAATATTTCATAAAAGGTGTCATGGGCTCTCACGTTCCTAATAAAATCTTTAAAACAATAATGCAAAAAATAAATCATGTGAAGTTTAGATAAAATAATGAAAAATAAAAACATTGACCTGAACTAACCTAAGGACTACTAAATAGACATAAATTGTGTCTACCCTACCTCTAGTAACATGGCTTTTGTCGCGGCGTCACCATCCGTACGTTGATGCCTAACCTATACCTGAAAAATACAAACACATGTGATATGCCTAACCGATGCCTAAATAAGAGTATTACGTAGTTTAAGTAGTTTAAGAAATACGTAGTAAGTAATTTCACATTTGGTGTCTAGAAATACAAACACATGTGATATGATAGGTTCTATTATTTAAAAAATAACATGGCATTGCCTTAGGTAGCTTTCTAGTTCCCGCAGGGGTGGATGTATAGTACTTTGCTACGCACGACCGAACCAAGAGCACAAGGATCGAACTGAGGCCTCATGTACCGCCTAAGCCTGTCTCAATGAATAGCACTCGCTAATGTGCTTTCATACACCATGGAGGGAAAGGGCCTGCGTAACATCATGACGAACATAATTGTCGTAAGTCGTAAAGTACATATTTGTACTAATCATAATAGAAAAGTATCATGATGCATATGACACACAAAAATTCATGAGGTTCCCATGCCTTAAAATAATGACATAAATTTATGATGCAAGTCAAACCTCCATTCCATTTATAACGTAATTATGCATACATAATTCTTATAAAATCTTTCATATACACGTCATAACACATCATAGATTATCATCAATAATAACATATTATTACAACATAGTATAGTCACACTATAGTCTAGCTTATAAACATGGCATAACACAACATTGGATAGCATAACAATCATAATTATGACATGCTCAAGGGTCACACGTATGCGTTATAATACGCAATACAATTCATCCAACCAAGTAAATAATAGAGTCACTTACTTGAATAGGTTAAACAAGGGTTGTTAGTTTATCTTTGGAGCTACTCTAATTTGGTGGTGGCTTAATGGGACATTTTGGAATTAATAAAACTTATAATATGTTGCATGAACGCTTCTTTTGACCGAAGATGAAGCACGATGTTCACAAGTTTTGTAGCCAAGAATAATTATTTAGGGATGATGCAAAGCATGTTGCTGGCTTATTATATAGGGAAGTAGTAAGATTACATGAAAACCCAAGAATAATTGTTAGATAGGGACGTTAAACTTTTAAGTCACTTTTTGAATGTATTGTAGGGTAAGTTGGGTACCAAGTTGTTGTTTTCAACTACATGTCATCCTCTGACGTGTAGAATGATGGGCTATTATTTACAAGAATATTATGTCTTGGGACGAAGTTTGCCATTTGAAGAGTTTGCATATAACAGAGCAATTCATAGTACAACTCATTGTTCTCCTTTTGAAGTTCTTTATCAATTTATTCCACTTTACTCTTCTTGATTTGCTTTCCCTATTCCTTCTAATATTTTTTGTGAGTGAAGCAGCCACAAGTAAGGCAGATTTGATCAAAGTATTGCACAAAGAGGTGAAGGGTTGCTTCAAGAATTAACAAAGAACGGAAGGAAATTATTTTTTAACCCGGTGATTGGGTTTGGATACATTTTCGCAAAGAGCGAGTCCCATCTCAAAGAAAGACCAAGTTACATCAAAGAGGGGATGACCCTTATCAAGTCCTTAAAAGAATTAATAACAATGCCTATAAAATTGATCTTCTCGGAGAATTTTCAGTACGTTCTACTTTCAATATTGTTGACTTGAGTCCTTTTGATGTAGGTGATAATTTTCCTGATTCGAGGACGAATCCTTTTGAAAAGTGGGAAGATGAACACTGAAACATTATATACTTTCAAATATAGGTATATTCTATGAACATTAAATATTATATATATATTTTTTTTAAATAACCTAAATGTACGTATAAATCATATTCAATAAAACCATATTCTTAAAATTAAAAAGAAACCTATTCATATTATAAAATATGTATTTAAAAATAGTATAAAGTGAATGAATATTTTAAAAGTAATGAATATTTCAAAATAATGAATGGTCAAACTTTAACCTTTACCTAAAAGGAACTAATATAATAAAAAATCAGTTACAAAAGCTAACAGCCAACTACTACAGAGGAAATGAAGAAAGTTTACGTGAAGGTCTAGCCCCGTTATGGAAGATAAGTTGTAATAACCAAAATTTACACAACACTTTTAACTAAATGTGTTTCAAAATAACTAAGTACCACTCACTTTGGCTATATTTATGTATATATAAGAGATAGAATCCAATTAGGTTTGGTAAAAAAATGGTGAATTATCTTCCAGTAGAAAATGAAGTCTCGAAGCATATTCTGTTCAATCGTGTTAGTTGCCTTGGCATCGAACAATATGATGAACTTTTGTTTTGCAGAATCTAAGTTACAATTACCGTTCTCCCGATGGAAAGTGACTATTTTAAATGGGATGACTGCTTCAACTCTAATTGTTCATTGCAAGTCAGCAAATGATGATATGGGCGAGCACGTACTCCGCACTGGAGATAATTACTTAGATTAGAATGACTATTTTTCTTATCCAATTATTTAGATTAGAATCGATAACATTTTAATTAAGAATTTGAATAAATCACAATCTAACCTCAATAGTCCAACAATATTAAAAAAATTGGCCTTGAATATATTAAACCAGAATTAAAATAAAATAAGGAAATACAGTCCAACAATACTTGTCTTAACTAAAATTAGATAGAAAATAAGAAAATATAGAAAGAAAATAAAATTTTGGAAAGAAAATCAATTAGCAAAATTGGCCAACAATGGATTAAAAAGTAAATATTTAATGAAAATATTATTATATATACATATCCAATACTCTAATCATAAAGTCTACAATGTTCACGTCACAAGTCTAACATATGGACCATTCTAAAATTTAGAGAATTGAAATTGAAATTGATGTCACGGTTTATATAGGTTGACTTGGATACAAAGGACAAAATTGAACTTTCTTAAAGATAAATCAGTGACACCAGCCTAAGCTAATCAGGTAAGTGGCCTTGCTATCGGCATGGTTCTATTTGATGTTGACACGTGCCCCATTGTTCTACACGTGTCATATATATTGATATGTGTGAATTGTCTTGTGATCGATATGCTACTTATATGTTATGTATATGTTATAATATGTGAATTGTATGATAATAATTACGGTACGACGTGTTCAATAATATGTTTGAGATAAGGATACGAGAAGGGTGCACAAAACGAAATGTAACAATAGGAGTAAGATACGTTCATGAAAAGTTAAGGTTAGGTTAAATACCGGAGTGCTATTGATAGGAGAGATTGATGAAAGAATACGGTTAGGTTATGGGTAGAAAGGGATAGGTTTGTGATAGATTGATAGAACGATAACGTTACGATACGTTCCTGTGATGATATGACTAAGGTATGTTCCCGTAACGATATGACTGTGATAGGTATAAGAACGTTAAAGCTATGATAAGTTAGGGAACAATATGACCACGAAGTGTTTATGATATGACATATTTATGATACGATATATTGTGATGTGATATGTTATGTTTAGATTGTTTTGTGTGACCATTGAGGTAATTATTATATGAATTGCACGTTATGAAATGACATGTTAAAAGCATAGAGCATTATATTATGTTTTCTAAATTGTATGTATACAGCATGTTATAAATGACATGATATCACGATAAATGAAATGAAATATAACCTTGTTAGAATTATGCATGATATGAGAATTGAAAAATGAGAAAAGATATGATATGAATGTAAAACGATAGCGAGGTTATATTTAATAATGTTGAAAATGGAAAAATATTGAGCATTATGTGTGCTCATGCATTTGGGGATACCCCTATTTCATCACGATGGGTACGGGTACGATCGGTATATTTTACAAAATCCTGCCGGAAGGGGTACGATCATTATGTTTTACATAATGCTTCCGGTAGGGTACGCTCATTATGTTTTAGGTTAACACTTGATTTTAAGTAATCCGTTAAGACTAGAGTCTCAAAGTTTTGGTTGATCGTGGTTTGTTCCATTGGCCATGTTATTTGTGGGATTTGCTGTTGCTTTCTTGTCTAATACAACTTTTTCAATTATGCTATCTGAGGTGGAACTTATGGTCTATGTGCTAAGACATTTGAGGGTTTGCTGAGTTTCTAGTTATTTACCTAGATTCATAGTTTCATAAAATTAATATATATTAAATGTAATCAGGGTTGAAAGAGGAGAAACAAAATAATATAAACTTTAAACCAACGAAATAATATTTAACCTAAGTGCTACAATTTAAAGAAGAATACAATTACCCTAGCTTCGATGCCATGACCTTCACAGCAACGTTGTCATTTGTACAAGGGTACCTTACCTTTCCCCGAAAAATAAGAGTAGAACATGATTTGAGTATTTTACGATATATTCACTCAGTAAACTCACTATTGGGATTAGGAAATGCAATTATATGTAATCATGATTGAGACCTATACTTTAATTATCATCATGGCCTTGGTCTCACTTTCAAGTTCGGGCTGAAATTGGATGTGAAGTACTGCTCTACATACGACCCTTGCATGCGTGCATGGACTCCAAAGCGAGTTCGTATACGTATCATTTGACCTAGCCTTCAACTAGTGTACCCTCACGCTACAAAAAGAAAAAAAAACTTGACATAAATCATGGTATATACGTATGATGCAGGTCATAACTTTGTTCTTTCATCAGATAGCTTTCATGAATAACATACTTTATTCAACCGTAATTCATAATCCTGACATAAACATGTTAACATGGTGTGTGTAGCATAACATAGAGAGAGACAAACAAAAATACGCCAAATGAAATTCTTTTGTCCAATTTATAAGGAACTTTCGACATTTTTAATTCATTATTTAGAATGAATTTTAGTATGCTCAAGAAAGGAAAAAATGACTTGCTGATAAAAAATTTTTAGAAAAATTTTATTTATTTTTTCTTTTGAGAAATATAATAATAAAATATTAAGAAAATGAATCATTACTAAAATAACCTTTAAGATATGGATAATTATGAAAGTGCCCTTCATTCCAAAATAAGAACATCCACAATGACCTTCTTCTACACACAATCTATTGAATCTAAAACCAGTATTGGATCCCTTCAAAAATGGACAAAGTCTAGAATGTTCACAGGTCACCACATCAATGAGTCAGAATTCAAATTGGAAGTTAATAGCTCTCTGATTTAAGAGGATGTTTCTTATGGATTATCTAGAAAATTAATTAAATCACGACAATGATGAAGGTTTCAGCATCGGTGTAAGTTTTCCCTATGAAATCTGAAATTGAGGCAACAGTATGGAACAAGAATCAAGTTGAATCGATTTCTCAAACACAAGCAATAAGCGTTTAGATTTTGGGTCTCCTACTCTCAGATTTCTTCCAAATTCGAGAGAAATTCTCCCTTATTCCCCTTTAAACTTGTTCCTACAGCTTCTATACAAGATTACAAACAAGATTTATGAAGGAATCGAGGATTGAAAATGCCTAAAACCATTCCCCCAATCCGATCCGCCATTAAAGAACTTCAAAGTAAGCTTTAAAATTAAATCGAGCCTACACAGAAGTTCGTCAACCAAGACAAATTCTAACAAGTTTTTGCACCTCCAAGAAGTATTTTCATAGAATATTGTGAAGAAAAATAACCTCAACAACGTGCCCAATTGAAGGAAATCCGTTTCTAGTAGAATTTGGGGGCAAGTGTTAGAATTTCTTTCTACCATCCCTTTTCTTTCAATTTAAAAATTTCTTTAGATTAAGAGGATCAATTTGAGTAACTTTGAAGTAGGAATCGAGAGTTAAAACATTGTAGAATGAGCTACCCAAGAAAAGGAAAATTCACGTTTTTAGACGAGTTGCAAGCAATGGACTATTTTTCAAAATTAAGGTCTCACGCAAAAAGACTTCCTCCAAACAAATTCTTTTAGCTTGAGGAAACAATAAAGAAGAGGTTCCATGAAACAATTGGGCCTTGAAAACCCCTAGAATCGGCGACCCAATAAAGAATCCTTTTTTTGAGATCCAACGAGAAAATAGATTTCGGATGAACTTTGCTGGCGGGTATCTTAGAATACGATCCACGAGAAGATATGAAATCAATCCCTAGCTCCTCCTTGTATTTAGTTTCATGAAGAAATCGAGGGAAGAAACGTTGTAAATTGAGTTATAGAGGGAGAGTTTTAGACGGAGGCATAATACAAAGCGTGTGTCTTCTTCCTTTCCAGAAGAAGAAGAAGATGACGTGGCCTTTCCGTATCGACCATGTCAAACCACAATCCAACCTTGCCTTGGTTTTTTCTCAATTTTAATCTCCTTCCAAACCGATTCTTATGAAAACACTTTATGGTTTCAGAAACTATACAGAATAAGGAAAATGTGGAAGAAAATTTGAGGTAATTTGAATATCGAAAGCTCGAAAATAGAGGTCCCGAACATCAACGATAAGGTAAGGAGCAATCTTGGACTTTTCTTAAGAAATACTTGTAGCAATAACTTGGATTTTTGTATGAATGTTAAATCAAGTATGAATTAAGTGTATATGAAAGAAAAACAGAAAGAACCGTGAGTTAAGGCCCTTAATCGATCAAATTGCTCCAGGTTTAAGTAACACTAAAATAACTCCTCTATTTACATTTTCTAATATAATTTCTATTAAAAAAATATAAAATCATAATAAATTTAATAATATTTTTTACTGGGCATTTAAATGTTATATAAGGAAGATGTAGTAGGAACGTACCAAATAAATATGGTATAAAATTATGTAAGATTAAAAGCTTATTGGACATTTAAAGTTATCTAAATTATACGTTTAGTCCCCGAAAAACATTCAACTTTATATCTATTTGGTCCGTAAACTTAAGACAATGTCTAGTAGGTCTCTAAATTTTCATTTTATTAAGTTCAACATTTTACGAATAACAACTTGAACCGTCAAACTTTTTGATCTTAATTCATACCGTATCTACTAAATTATGCTTAGGGTAGTAGTTCATACCTTATCTACAAATGGTCAAAATGCATCTAAATAATATTTGACTCATAACATAATACGACCCATTTAGTGGGAGAATTTATGGGTCAAACTAAACTTAGTTTACTAAGGAAGTGTTGAAAATGAATTAATTTTGTAAATATGTGAATAATTGAGTTTAGTTTGTTCCACTTTTATACAAGTAAAATTAGGTTTAATTGTCTATTACTCCCACTTAAATGAAAGAAACATGTTATCTTTATACTGGGATACGTAACCAGCGTATTAACAAATATCTTTATTTATTATTAGTAGTATTTTAGTTATTTTCATTTTAGTTAACAATCTGCCGTTGCCAGTAACAGTGTGTTTTAAAGTGTAATGCAATGGTCCTTTATATTTAAAGTTGATGAACAAGGATGACCTTTCAATATTTTATATTCTTGTTGTAAATGAGAGCATTATGGACATGTTTGGTAACGAGTTCTTCTTATTGTTTATAATAAAAATATAACCATGTTTGATAACGATTTTTTTAAATTAAAAAATATACTTTTGAAACTCATATGGGTATTATGGAAATGCCACTTGATTGTTAAGACACGAGGATACTATCTCATGTAGACCATTAGGATAGTCCTTGGGTTTTAAGCAACATGGTGACTTCCCTAACCCAAGAGGAGCTCAAAGTTAGCACTTTATTAAGCAATTAGGTTACTATCCATTGATAAACTTTAGAATGAGCCCTTAAGCAACCTCGTTACTATCTTATGATTAATAAGTAATTTGGATGCTTCCCTAAATTAGAATGAGCTCGTGGTGAGACCTTTTCTTTTAAGTAATTAGGAGATCACTTTAATAACATGTATTAAGTAAGCTTATCACACACCAAAACAATGCCAAGACACAAAGATTACTCTAAATTACTCTAAATTGTAATCCACTTAAAATTTATATCATGAAACTTCATTCTTCTTCAAGCAGCCTCTACTGCTGTGAAGTGCTGTGAAACCAGAGAAGAAGAAGAAACCTCTAATCTAGCAGCTGTTGATAACAGAAGGAAAAGAAGACCCTGAAGCATAGATTAGGGGAAAGAGGTGGACATGAGAGCTCAAAGGAAGGGAACTTCCATTGAAAAACAGCAACAAAGCGAGATAACTCTCTACTTCCTTATTCTCTTTTCTTATTCTATCAATTTTACATGATTGAGATGTGGGTTCCTTTGTTTAATTCAATTTGTATGGAGAGCTAAACTTCACAGGGGAGGTGAGAGAGTTTTATATAGTTTAAGTATGTTGACGGAATGATTTTAGTTTATTAAACAGTTATTGTTAATGATTTACATGTGTGTTTAATTAGCTACTTTACATACATAGTTGTTCTCTTCTTCTGGAGAAGAGGGAGCAATGAAATCCTCCTTAATACTCTAGTTCCATTGCAAGGAGATTTGAAGGTAATATAAGTGTTATGAATAATTCTTCTCCTAGAGCCTTGTTAATAGAAATTAAAAACGATTATGGAAATAATCATCATGTAGGACCCTCGGAAGTGGGCTTGGGAATCTATTAAAAGGAACTGAAATCTACCAAAACTCAACAACTTATCTATTTAATCTGGCACTCTGCTTTAGTTTTGTTTAATTAGTCAAAATCACCAACACTCATTTGAATGTTACCCAAAAACATACTTAATTTTCAACGATAAAATTAACCAAAAAGATAAGTGATGTGGAATTGATAATTTATTTATTACTACCTACACATCATTTTATTATATACATCCATAAGCAATCAGTCCACTAAGCCCTCTAATAGTTGACTCAGAATCTTTTGTAAGCTAGGGTGCCCTCATTGGGATTTAATAATCCTTATCATAGTGTGGGTTTTACTATGACTCGAGCCATCTGTGATATGATTCCCTCAACTACTACAACTATGTTAGCTCGCTCGAAATGTCTTTGTACTCTTGCTACCCTAGTAATGAGGGTTGACAAGTACATAATTTTTTGAATTAGTGCCTCAACAACCATGTTTGCTTTTCAAGGGTAGTACTGGATGTCTATGTCGTAATTTTTCACACGTTCTAACCATTTCAAGGTGAAGAAATACTTTAAACTGTTGTCGTTGGTATAGATTTGAGTATTATCTCCATACAGGTAGTGTCGCCAATTTTTTTATGCGAACAATACCGTGGCCAACTCTAGATCCTGTTGGGACAATTCTTCTCATATTCTTTTAACTGATAGGATGCATATGTAACAACCTTGTAATGTTGCATCAACACACATCCTAATACCTTTTTGGAAGCATCACTATAAATCACGTACCCTTCTGAACTCTCTGATACCACACTAGGGTTGTTACCAACCATTGATTTAGGTTTTTGAAGCTTGCCTCACACACGTCATTCTATATTAATTGTACGTTCTTCCTTGTCAATTGTGTAAGTGGTGAGGCTATTCTAGCAAAGTCATGCACAAATCTTCGATAGTACCCGACTAACTCAAGAAAACTTCGTATCTCTGTAATCGTACTTGGGCATTCCCACTTAGTAACCACTTCAATCTTGGTAGGATCTATGAACATTCCGTCCTTTGACAACACGTGTCCAATGAATGAGACTTTTCGTAGCAAAAATTTTCACTTGGAGAACTTTGCGTACAACTTGTTCTCTCTCAAGGTGGTTAGAACTTTTTGAAGCTGTTCTTGGTGTGTTTTTTAGTATACTAGGATATCGTCTTTGAACACGATAATAAACATTCAGTTCATTAACTCCATGAGCATAGTTAGGGTGTTTATGAGGCCAAACGCATCACTACTAACTTATAGTAACCTTACTTTGTCCTAAATTCTATCTTTGGTACATCCTACTCTTTAATCGTAATTTGATGGTATCCTAACTGAAGGTCTATCTTAGAAAATACTGTTTCTTCCCTAAGTTGGTCATATAGATCTTCAATATGTGAAAGTTGATACTTATTCTTTACCATCCTCTTATTCAATTCTATGTAATAGATCTTGGTGTGTTTTTCGGATGTGTTCTTGGTTTGTAATTTTTTATCATCCTCTTATTCTTTTTCGGAGGTGTTCTTGGTGTGTATTTAGTATACTAGGATGTCGTCTTTGGACACGTTAATAAACGTTCGGTTCATTAACTCCATGAGCATAGTTAGGGTGTTTGTAAGGCCAAATGACATCCTTACAAACTCATAGTTACCTTACTTTGTCCTCAATTCTATTTTTGGTAAATCCCTCTCTTTAATCGTAATTTGACGGTATCGTGATTGAAGGTCCATCTTAGAAAATATTGTTTCTTCCCTGAGTTGGTCAAATAGATCTTCAATATGAGGAAGTTGAAACTTATTCTTTATCGTCCTCTTATTCAGTTCTATGTAATCGATGCATAGCGCATCAAGCCATCAATCTTCTTGACAAACAACATCGGCGCACCCCAAGGCGATATGCTAGGACAGATGAAGCTCTTGTCCAATAGGTNAGCCATCAATCTTCTTGACAAACAACATCGGCGCACCCCAAGGCGATATGATAGGACAGATGAAGCTCTTGTCCAGTAGGTCTTGTAGTTGGGCCTTGAGCTCTTTCAACTCTGTTGGATCCATGAGGTAAGAAGCTTTGGAAATAGGCGCAGTTCCCAGCTCGACATCTATAAAAGAATCTACCGCTCGAGAAGGGGGTATTTATTGGGTTTTATGTTCTAAAACTCATAGTTTGTAAACAAAAACATATTCTGTTTTCAATAAAGTTATTATTGATAATTCAGTAAAGATTGTTATTGAATAAAGTGAATGTTACGATCATTAATTTAAATCCAATAAAATAAGAACACTCTGGCTATAGTATGACTACTTGAACTATATGTAGAGACATAAGAGTGGATCAAGTTCAAGTATATAGTCAAAATGATCTAGAGTATAGGGATAAGGTTGATTAATGTACAAGAAGATACAAAGATGTTTTAGTACAAATATATTTATAATATTAGTATACAAAGTCAAGAACAGAATATAGGGATAATAAATACAACTTGACTTTAGAAAGTGCTTCGAAGAATTCTCGTCTTTCGTAGTTGAACTACCATTTAAGACTGTTTATGTCATAGGTCTTATTTTTTATATTTAAAGGCATGTAATATATAAGTTTAATAATCATTTTTTAATAGAAAAGCCTTTTGTTTCTATGAACCTATACTGTTATCTTTCTAATTGTGGTGTGAGTTAGGATCTGAGAGTGACCATCATAGATTCAAAGTTAGATGTAACAGTTATTCATCTATTTAAATAACTCTTGGTTGGAATCATTAGTTAAGTTAGCTTTATTTGTGAAAGTTTGTAAGGATCCTAGTACGACCTCTAACTTTGCAAATTCAGCATTGTTTGTGCTTACCAGTTATAGCCTGAAGCCAAAAATTCATTTTTTCAAGAGTCTGATGTTTGGACCAAAGTTCTTCCTAACTCTTACAAACTAAAGCTTCAGAGAGTTAGAAACCCAAAGTTCGTCCATCCCTCACACTGTCTCGACGTTCGGTCCAAAGTTCAAACAAAATACGATTTGTTAGGCTTAGAATCCTGAATTTAGTGGTTTAAAAATCCCGTTTCGTCTGGATTTTGACTTGTTAGAGCTTTGGAGAGTTTGAAACTCAAAATTTGTCCTTTCCAATGTGAGCTAATAAGCTTGACTTAACAAAACAAGTTATTAACCTATAGCAATTTTAGGATACTTATTAAGTAGTTTTTTATTTGAATAAGTTTAGATTTGTTATTAAGTGGTTATTAACAACTTGAGGAGGAAGTTTAGGAGATCGATTGTACAATCTCCACAGTAGGTTCGCACACCCCTGGCCCCTTTCCTTGTCGGGCAAGCATGCTCTGGTAGCTCTCTATGCTGGATACCCGTTAGAAACGGTAGCCGTCACGGCAGCATTACGTAAAACATAATGAAAGTTATCCTGCCTTGTGGTGTACGCGCCCATACCATCATGAAGGAATACGGGTATCCCCGAATGCATGAGCGCACATTAATGCATGAGGTCCCAATATTTTTCCATTTTCAACATTATTAAATATAACTCCCGCTATCATTTCATTGATATCATACCATTTTTCATATTAGTTATCACATCGTTCATGCTTATATCGGGATTATATTTCATATTATTTATCGTTCTTCATGTAATTCAAATCATTCTATACATGCAGTTCACAAGACATAACGTAACATTTTCATGCTTTCAACATAACGTTTCATAACGCACAAACTACCTAAATCTAATTATGCATAAAAATTTACTCGTAATGATTTAAACTATCTATGCCTAATTACGCATAAATAATTTAAATTGGATTCCAAAAATTTAACTTAAGTCTAATTATGCATAAAAACTTACTCGTGATCATTTAAATTAAGTCTAATTATGCATAAATACATACTCCCAATAATTTAAAAGCCCAATACTGCATAGAAACTTAGTCTCAATAATTTAAACTAAGCCCAATGCGGCATACAAACTGACTCTTAATAATTTAAACTACGCCTCATCATGCATAAATAATTTAAACTCGATTCAAAAAATTTAACTAGCCAGAAGGTAGTCATACATACTAACTTTGAACGCTTTCTAAAAATTGAAACTAGGAGGAAAGAGTTCGAGCAAATCAACAAAAATTTTGGCCTTGAGACGTTAGAAAGTGTACTCTCTGACTTGCTCGAACCGTTCATTTAGGATGATCAAATGAAGTGGGGGACATCCCTTTTTTATAGTGGAGGCAACCCGCCACTTCTCAGCTTTAGCAACGTGGCACAAAGTTTCGCTTCTTTTATTTATTTTTTATTTTTTTTATTTTTCATTCATACATCATACACGTCAAGATGAAACTTTCATCCTCAAAAGTGTCTTAATATTGAAATTACTCGGGTACTTCTCCTTGATCTCTTCCCTCTATTTCTACATAGTTTCTTTCGTTTCTTAGTCTTGTACACATCGTTTTCCTTGTACATGTTTTATTTTTCTTTCTTCATGAGCATCACGAATAATCTTTAATAATAATTTTTTACTAAAAATTTTTGTGCCACCTCATTGGTTTCTCAGGAGAAAGTTGCAATAGACCATCATATATATATATATATTTTTAGGAAATCTGACATGAGTTCTTTGCATATATTCCTTTTATGATATTAACCTTCCCATTTCAAATTATTATACATATTTTCTTTTCGTCCTAATTTGTTACCCTTAAAATGTTAAAACCTAAAATATTACTTAATTTTGAAAGGGTTTTGAGTAGAGTGTGTTTTGAAATTAATTGGGTTTGAGTGAATTTGTTTATTGATCGAGTTGAACAAAATCTAAATCCAGACAAATAAATGTCAAACGAACGGAAAAAGAAGCTTCATTCATTGGTCACGGACCAACATATGCACAAAGCGGTCGCATGCACAGATATCATGTGCGGCTACATACGCGCAGAGGCGGTCGCATGCGCAAAGTTGGTATGAATCTCAATTTGGGTCAGACGCATAGAGTGTGGGTTACGATTTGAGTCGGACACAGGCAGTCGAGTCTGAAATTCATAACTTGTATCTCCACTAGATGGCTGACGCTCTACCTTTCTTTTTTCTTAAACCGTGATCCAAAAGTATGACGTCGAATCATTTTTTTTTTAAGATTACAATTAGTTTTTTTATTTTTTCTAATTTCTTTGAAGTGTCCTATTCTTTCCTTCAAAATTTTAAGAAACTAAAATGGTACCATTATAATTAT
>NW_019646439.1:48410-54171 GCF_002806865.2 Cucurbita pepo subsp. pepo
TGCGGGTTACGATTTGAGTCGGACACAGGCAGTCGAGTTTGAAATTCATAACTTGTATCTCCACTAGATGGCTGACGCTCTACCTTTCTTTTTTCGCAAACCGTGATCCAAAAGTATGACGCATGTTTGTTGTCAATTCAATCATTTTTTTTAAGATTACAATTAGTTTTTTTTATTTTTTCTAATTTCTTTGAAGTGTCCTATTGTTTCCTAGAAAATTTTAAGAAACTAAAATGGTACAATTATAATTATTAAAGAAAGATGCAATTATGCTCAAAGTTTGAAAAAAAATATTTTTTTTTTAAGGTAATTAGGAATATGCAAAAACTAAAACTTCCATCTCCTTTGATATGAACCAAGAGACATCAATCATAAAATATGCTTTAATGGAGAAGGAAGCTTCCTGTTATAAATTTTGGGTGGATTACAATTGGATTACAATTTAGAGTAATTTAAGGTTATTGTATTTCATTAATGTATTTTAAGACTTTTATTTACTTTAGGTTACAATTACATCATTATTAATTATGGCTACTAAGTATGAATGTTACCACTCTTGGAATTTGAAGGCTATATGTTGTATTTATAAGTTAGATTTGGAAAATATATAAAAGGAGTATTGGTGCTTTCTTTACCCAATGGCTAAGTTTATTTGCAATTCTATGTAGTTTAGGTTGCATGTAGAATCATTCAAGCTCGATATGATCAATCTTACTTGTGGAGTGATTCGAATCTCAAACAAATGTTCTTCCATTGAGATATTTGTTCAACAAGAATCATTCAAGCTAGACATGATCGATCTTGCTTGTAGAGTGATTCGAATCTCAAACAATGTTCTTGCCTTGAGATATTCGATCAACAAGGTAATCCGAATCTTATTCCCCTTGTATTGATTCCTTATCTTATCATTTGGTATCAGAGCTTCAGGCTCAAGATCGGATATATGTTTCCTTTGCATTTTTTTTTTCAATTTGATTTTTATTTACTTTCATGTTTTTAGATTTTAATCGACCCAGAGTTCAAAATTCAATCTTTGCTCTATTCAAAATTTTGAGAGGTGAGATTGAGAGCTTCATTTGTGTAAATGAGTGCAAACAGAGTGGCCTAAAAAAAATCCTTGAGTGTATACACATGAGAGATTGTTGTGAGGGCCTTTGTATTTTCATATCTTATGTTTTGCAGCAAAGTTTCACAAATAGATTCGAGGACGAATCCTCTTGAAGAAGTGGAGAATGATATGAACCAAGAGACATCATTCATACAATATACTTCAATGAAGATGTGAAGAAAATGTTGTCAAAATTATCAAAAGAGGTTGCAATTCATGTCACATTGAAGAGGAATGAAGTTTGATGGTTATAAATTTTGGGTGGGTTACAATTTAGAGTAATTTAGAGTTATTGTATTTTAAGACATTTTATTTACTTTAGGTTACATTTACATAATGGCTAATTATGGCCATTAAGTATGAATGTTACAACTTTTGGAATGCCTTTAATAGTTTCATTTTGAGGCTATATAAAGCCATGTATGTTGTATTTGTAAGGTAGACTTGGAAAATATAGAAAGAAGCATTTGTGCTTTTCTTTAGCCAATGGCTAAGTTTCTTTGCAATTCTATGTAGTTTAGGTTGCATGTAGAATCATTCAAGCTCGACATGATCAATCTTGCTTGTGGAGTGATTCGAATCTCAAACAAGTGTTCTTCCATTGAGATATTTGATCAACAAGAATCATTCAAGCTAGACATGATCGATCTTGCTTGTAGAGTGATTCGAATTTCAAACAATGTTCTTGCCTTGAGATATTCGATCAACAAGGTAATCCGAATCTTACTCTCCTTGTAGTGACTTCCACATATCATAACATCTCTAGACCCAGCATTTTTCGATTACCTACTTCCTCTCAAAATGTTGGGGTCTCACACCTAGCGCCCATATAATCCCACAAATTGTGTCATCTAAATGGTCACCTCATAATTAATAAGTGAACTCTATGGGCACAAGTGAGTATCCTAACGGCTAGTAAAATCAATTTTCATGCATATAACGTAAAACGTATTATTCAATTTCAACTATATTCTCAATGCCTCCGGGAGGCTCTTCCAAAATCAAGAAGTAAATTGAACATCCCTATTTGACACAACGTAGACTAGTACGCCATGTAATCATACGACTTCCTTTAGATATATCTATGTCAACCTACCAACTGAATAGGTTGGCTTTCCAGATATGAAATATGTCGATTTGGTCAACCGTATACCATGCCCCATAATACCGTAAATCCTTTTCTTGTTTCAAGTAATTTGGTAACGAAGTTCATGGGTAAATTTTCCCATTTTCATTGAGGCACGTTTAGAAGTAGTAGAAATACAGGAGGCTTCTGCCTTAATGCCTAGACTTATTGAAACGTTAGTCACTTACTCATGTATTTTGCAATATTTTATTCATCCCAGGCAATCATTAGCATGTCTTCGAATCCTGGTACATCTTTGTAGCTCCGGGATAATTCTTATATGTTTTCTCGTGGGCTTCATATTGAATTTTCCTTTTGATCTCATCTGATGGTGGCACATACGGTCTTGCCACCCCAAGCCTCTGCTCATTCAGACTCTTGTTGGGGGATAACCTTAGCAAATAAAGGATCTTTTCTCTAAGCTATAGTGACTTGCTTTAGAGTTGAATGGATTATCATCTAAAATTAGTTGTTTTACAAACTAACTTGTGAGAGTGTTGAGACAATTAAGAAAGTTTAGGTGGCCTAAGCATATTCTTTTTAATAGTGTTGGTTGCTTTGACATCAAACAATATGATGAAGTTTTCTTTCACAGAATCTAAGCAACAATTATGGTTGAGCAAATGGAAAGTGACAATTTTAAATGAGATGCTACTTCAACTCTAATGGTTCATTGCAAGTCAGAAGATGCCAATCTGGGCGAACACGTACCCTGCACCGGAGATAATTATAATTGGAGTTTTAAAGAAAATTAATTTTTGGATTTCTACATTTGTCTTGGTGCCATTTTAGCAGCAAACATCGATGAGTTAGTGAAGATGTTTTTTGACCCGAAAGAGGGAGTTCGTTTAAAGATCAATGTATTCATCATAACTGCACTTGGGCAGGTCGAGACCAAGGTATTTGCTTGTATTTTGTATATCTCAAAGCCTTCCAGTTAATGTATCATTGGAAATGATGCACTCCGACTTTCATTCAATTTCAATAAATAATTTGATGAATAAAAATGCTCCTTATCTTTTTTGAGGTTAAAGTTTAAATTCTAATCAAATTTTCTTTTTCAAATTTTAAAAAATCAATAGTGTCTTCAAACTAATTAGTTCGAATAGGATAGCCCTGACGTCGAAGTACTATCACGGATGAGTCGATAGAAACTTTTTGATAATGCTATGTATATGACGGCGGTAAAAGACACACATTCCAATGGCTCCAACATGACCCCAATAGACATGAAGAAATCTAAGCAAATGGGTCAAATTTTGGACAAACTTTGACATGAACTTGGAGACAAATTCTAGGAAGAGCTAACTTTTGGTTTGTGATCTTTTAAACCTCTAATTTGTCAAAGAGATGGACTCTAGAAAGGATGAACTTTGGGTATCTAACTCTTCAAAGCTCAAAAAGTGTCTGAAAAAACTAACTTGTACCCCAGCATCGAGACAAGCTCTGGAAAGGACAAACTTTAGGTTCCAAACTCACCAAAGTACTAACTGGTCAAAATCAGAATGAAACGGGCTCTTCAAACCATAAAGTTTAGGTTTCTAAGCCTAATAGATCTAAGTTTTGACGAACTTTGGACCAAACGTCGAGATAGTGTGATGGAAGGACGAACTTTGGGTTTTCAATTCTCTGAAGCTCTAGTTTGGGAGAACTTTGGTCCAAACATCAAGACAAACTCGGGAGAAAATGAACTTTTGGCTCCCGACACAATAGAGTACTAACAAGTTCATATTTCGACGAATTTCGACACAAATGTCAAGACAAACTCTCCGAAGACTTACTAGGCCCAAGGTTTTGGCGAACCCTGAAGGCAACATACTTCGGGTCTCTAGCTCTCCAAAGCATCGACAGGTCCAAGTTTGGACGAACTTTGGCACAACTTGAAGATGAACTCTAGGAAGGGCAAACTTTGAGTTTATGGTCCTCTAAACCTCTAATGGGTCAAAGTTTGGTCCAAACGTTGAGACAAACTCTAAAAGGAATGAACTTTTGGTTAACTCACCAAAGCTCAAAAAGGGTTAGAAAGGACGAAATTTAGGCGAATCACTGTTCGAACTCTAGAAAGGATTAACATGTACACAAGCATGGAGACACGCTCTGGAAAGGATGAACTTTGGGTTCCTAACTCTAAAAAATTCTAACAGGTCAAATTCTAGACGAAACGGACTCTTCAAACAACAAAGTTCAGGTTTCTAAGCCGAACGATGTTACATAAAAGCTATGATTTTTCCTTATTTAGGTTATTCACACGTTTCCTTAAACTTAGTCCGTTGTTTTTTTAGTTTTTGGATATCGAAATTAAGGCTCCCTATATAATGGAAGAGCGTATTTTATGCTCGCAATTTGGGCCGACGCAAGATTTGTGCTACTACTGCTAATTTTAGGATAGGATGATTATTTAAATATGTCAACCGAATGAAAATAACAATTCATCTTGTCTTCAGCACATACTTTCTCTCTCTCTCTATTAATCATCCATTATTTTCTTTTTCTTCCAACAAATTTCCTTCAGCCGTTTTTATTCCGTCGACAATTTCCTCCCAATTGTCAGAAGTCAACAAGTGGTATTAGAGTTTGGTTAATCCACCAGTGGTATATCTGGTAGAGGAGCCGACTTTATCAAAAGTCAAGTTGAATAACTCAAGTGGATAGAGCATCGACCTAATAACACACAGGTCTCAGGTTCACGTAGAAGAAAATGCAAAGCATGTAAATACACACTTTATGGGGATCATCTCGAGCAGGCTCGCTCATTCCTCTACGCCACCGTCGAGTGCCCCAGCTTCTCCATCACTATATTTGTTTCGACATATTTCAATCGTGGACAATTGAGGATTATATTGACANTTGACATGGCTAAGTTAGGGCATGGCTCTAATACCATGTTAGATGAACACGACTCTCCACAATGGTATGATATTATCCACTTTGAGAATAAGCTCTTATGGCTTTGCTTTGATATTCCCCAAAAGGCCTCGTACCAATGGAGATAATATTCTTTGATTATAAACCCATGATAATTCCCTAAATTAATGTATCTTTGAAAAAGATGGAATCCATGTTTCATTTGCTTTATCCCATCAATCCCAATCTAGGAATAAAAATACTCATTTGTTTTAGGGTCAAAGGTTCATCTCTTTCATATATATTGAAATAAAAAGTATGACAGTGATACTGGCATCAAAACCCACACGTTATAAAGAACTCTCCTCCTTCAAAATGTCTCCTTTTCTGACTTAATAGTTTTAAGTGATACATTCCTTCCATTGTTAAAGTATAATCACAATAACATATAAGGTAACTCTCTATCGAAGCTCTCTCATGAATGTGTCGGTAGAGACCTTCGTTGATGCAATGCTTGCCATGTCAACAAAAGCTATGTATGTTGATGCCAATAACATGGTGCTACCAAATGTGATGAATTGGCATACAACACCTCTCACTAGACATATTAAGTTGCTACAAAAAGTAGAGTTTTTTTTTTTATCATTCTTATACTTTTTTACCTTGACTACAAGGATAAAAAA
>NW_019646439.1:58906-61150 GCF_002806865.2 Cucurbita pepo subsp. pepo
TACTTTATGGCCATAATTAGCCATTATGTAAATGTAACCGAAATTAAATAAAAAGTCTTAAAATACAATAACTCTAAATTACTCTAAATTGTAACCCACCCAAAATTTACAACAATCAAACTTCATTCTTATTCAATGTAGCATGAATTGAAACATCTTTTGATAATTTTGATAACCTTTTCTTCACATCTTCATTGAAGTATATTGTATGATTGATGTCTCTTGGTTCATATCACTTGACCTTGTAAGTCTTTTGAGGGTTTTCAAATTAAAAGTTATTCTTTTCCAGAGTTCGCCTCGACATTTTGGTCGAAGTTCATTGACACATGGGCTTGTTAGTGAAATGAATCCAACCACTGATTATTTTCATGTACCCGAATGAGCAGTTACAAAAAACAAGACAAAAGAGGATTCAATAGGCCTTTATATTACTTCTTCAAAGGGTTGGCAATGTACAAGAAGATACAAAGATGTTTTAGTACAAATATATTTCTAATATTAGTATACAAAGTCAAGAAGAGAATAGACTGATAATAAATACCATTTGACTTTGGAAAGTGCTTCCGAGAAATCTTGTCTTTCGTAGTTGAACTACTATTTATGTTATAGGTCTTATTTTCTTTCTTTTTTATTTAATAGCTTTTAATTAAAAGTCTTTGGTAACCAACTACCATTATGGTTTGGTTAATCATTTTTTACTATTTAAAGGCATGTAATATTTAAGTTTAATAATAATTTTTTAATAGAAAAGCCTTGTGTTTCTTGGAACCTTTTCCAGTTATCTTTCTAATTTTGGTGTGAGTTAGGATCTGAGAGTGACCATCATAGATTCGAAATTAGATCTAACTTGTTATTCATCTATCTAAACAACTCTTAGTTAGTTGGAATCATTCATTAAGTTAGTTTTATTTGTGAAAGTTTGTAAGGATCCTAGTAGGACCTATATCTTTGCAAATTCAGCATTGTTGCCGCTTACCAGTTATAGCCGGGAGCCAAAAATTCATTTTTTATAGAGTCTATCTTGATGTTTGGACCAAAGTTCTTCCAAACTCTTACAAACTAGAGCTTCAGAGAGTTAGAAACCTAAAAGTTCGTCCATCCCTCACACTGTCTCGACGTTTTGTCCAAAGTTCAAACAATATACGATCCGTTAGGCTTAGAATCCTGAATTTCATGGTTTGAAGATCCCGTTTCATCTGGACTTTGACTTGCTAGAGCTTTGGAGAGTTTGAAACTCAAAGTTTGTCCTTTCCAATGTGAGTTAATATGCTTGACTTAGCAAAATAAGTTATTAACTTATAGCAATTTTAGGATAATTATTGAGTAGTTTTTTATTTGAATAAGTTTATATTTGTTATTAAGCCGTTATTAACAACTTGAGGAGGAATTTTAGGAGATCGATTGTACAATCTCCACGGTAAATACTCATGAGATTTATGTTATTTGTACATAAGTTCGTAAAAAAAAAAAATATAATAATAATAATAATAATAATAATAATAAAGCATAAGTACTTAAGGCTCCTCTATTGAAAAGCTCTTTTCCCTCAAGTTGTTCTTCCGCTTCAGTTATTTGTTTCGAGATATTTAAATCGTGGGCAATTGAGGATTCTATTGACATGGCTAAGTTAGGGCATGGCTCTGATACCATGTTAGATGAACACGACTCTCCACAATAGTATGATATTGTCTACTTTGGGAATAAGCTCTCATGGCTTTGCTTTGGGCTTCCCTAAATTACGACTTTCATCCAACACTACCAACTCCAACAAATTAATGTATCCTTGAAACGATGGAATCCATTTTTCATTTAAACCTCTAAAAAAAATACCATCCATAAATTTAATACTTTATCAATTTTTTTAATACATAAAAAATGAATAGTCCAACTTTAAACTTCACATAAAAGGAGCTAATAAAATACAAAATTAGTTGTTACAAAAGCTAAGGATAAGAGTGTTGAGAAAATTAAGAAAGTTTAGGTAACCTCATCTTTTCCACCTTGTTATGGAAGATATTCTCACATAACCAAAATTTACAGTATGGTTGAAATATAACTACCTACGACCTCAGTTTGAATATATGCATGTATATTTATATATATATATATATATATATATATATAAAAGAGAGAGAATCCAAATAAGTTTGTAGAAAAGGGTGAGAGATCTTTCCCAAGAACATGAAGTCTCTAAGCATATTCTGTTTAATGGTGTTGGTTGCTTGGACATCAAACCATATGATG
>NW_019646439.1:65213-69162 GCF_002806865.2 Cucurbita pepo subsp. pepo
CATGACACTATGGGGTTCCGCTAACTTCCAGACGTCGTTACAGATTAGCTTGATTAGAGGGTCCAGGCGAGCGCCCGGAGGATTCACGCTCGCACGTGTGGGTCATGTGTAAAGAAGTACTACACATCCAATTTGTTCGAGATTGGATGTAACGACCCAGATCCACCGCTAGCAGATATTGTCCTCTTTGGGCTTTCCCTTTCAGGCTTCCCCTCAAGGCTTTAAAACGCGTCTGCTAGGGGAAGGTTTCCACACCCTTATAAAGGGTGATTTGTTCTCCTCCCCAACCAATGTGGGACATCACAATCTACCCCCCTTCGGGGCCCAGCGTCCTCGCTGGCACTCGTTCCTTTATCCAATCGATGTGGGACCGCCCCCAAATCCACCCCCCTTTGGGGCCCAGCGTCCTTACTGGCACACCGCCTCGTGTCTACCCCCCTAAGGGGAACAACGAGAAGGCCGGCATATCGTCCGGTGACTGGCTCTGATACCATTAATGTAACGGAACCGAAAAAAAAATTATGGTCGTCGGCAGAGCCGAAAACTCCAGCGACACCAGAGTTTTCGCTCGCACACGACCCACAAAGGGCGGCCGAGGGCTGGGATGCCATAAATCGCGTCCCCCACCTTCAGCCACCCTGAAAGAACCTGCAAAGAAACGAAAGCAGTAAGGAAAAAGGAGAGAGAACCGAAAATCGACGGAACTCCGGCGAAGCTGAACCGTACGAATCGACGTCGAAAACCCCCATTTCACACCACAAAAGTAATCCCAGAACCCTTTACACACATCAGGAGTAGGTTTTACACGAATCCTGTACGCTGAACACCGTCGGCAAGGAAGACGGAACGGCGGACTTCCGAGCTTCTCCAGATCCGGGAGTGCGAGGCCCTTACCAACGAAATCTGTACCAAAAACAGGGTTAGGGTGAAGGATAAGCTCAGGAACGGGGGAAAAAAGAGGGAAAAGGATGTCGGGACGACGTTGTTGAAGAGAGAGAGAGACCGCCGGAAAATCGCGCAGGCAGTCGGGCGAAGAGGACGAAGTCCGACCCGCGATCCAGATCCAGAAACCCGAATCGAACCCTGTCCCTTCGGTCAGCCCAGAACCCACGTTACCCGCAGCCCAAACACCCGGCCTTCAACTGCGAGCCGGCCCATCAACCCGCGGCCCGTCACCCGTGAGCCAGCCCATCACCGCACAGCCCGTCACCCGCGTTCGGTCTGAGACCCGCGAGCGGCCCGTTAACCCGTGCCTCGACCCGAGACGCCTACACACGCGTCGCTCTTGGATTGTGCCACGTGTCATGTCTGCAGTGCGGCTCCTCTCGGCTCAGGCGGCTTCATCGGCTCTGGCGGCGGCTCAGCGACTCCGGCGGCTTATTCAGCTCGTGAAACTTGTTTCCAGCCCGCGACCCTCCCGGACTTGGTTTTGGCCCTGTTTAAGGAACCAACCACCAACGGAAGCATAGAACGTCCACGAGGAGCTAGGAGCTTACGTTATATTCTAGGGAGTACTTCGGCTAAGGCCTACCAAGTAAGTGGCTCACCCATTGTAGGTTACGCGTTAATTGCTGTATGTTGGCACATGCCCGTGGTTATGCACGTGCCATTAAATTGTATGCTAGCTTAATGTGCTTAAGTACGAAATCATGTGAACGTGAATGTATGTTATTTATGCTTCTTAGTTGATGTGATATGAATGCATGTGACGATGTGTGACCCTTGTATGATTATGGCTTGTTGTATGAGTATTGAAATGTAACTGAATGAATTGTATGACATGAAATACGGTAAATTGCATGATACATAATCATGCATTTGGGGGGATATGTATGATATATAACGAAATGAGAATGAGAATGACATGTAAGCATGAAAACGTGACACGGGGTTATGTTCATTAAATGATGACTGTAGGACTAGTGGGACCTCATGCATATTGTGTGATCATGCATTTGGGGGGATACCCCTATCCCATCACGAGGGTACGGACGCGTACATCCAATGGCAGGACAACGATCGTTATGCTTTGAATAACGCTGCCGTGACGGTTCTAGTTTTAACGGGTCCCGGCATAAGGGGCTCAAAGAGTATGCCCACCGGCTAAGGATAGTGGCCCAGCGGTGTGCAAACTAGCTGGTGAGCCCATACTCGTACGTATGGGCTGTGTGTAGAGTATATGGTACACGTCCACGATTACCCGTTAGGATTACACCGTAGGGAAAATGAAACGAAACGAAACGAAACGATAGGTCCCATCATTTCATTGCATGTGATTGTTGCATAACCTCGATAGGGGGTCACTTACTGAGTATTCTATAAATACTCAAGCTTCGTGCTACTTTACTTTTGCAGATAAGGGCAAGGCACCCATGTGACGACGACGGCGACATTGTACACCTCGGGACCGTGGCACATGCATAGGATAGTTATTTGTTTTTTTTTTTCCATTTCGTAGTCTAGGCTGAATTCAGTTTGCATCATTAGCATAGGTTAGTATAGGTTGAAATAGTTTTACATAATAAGCTATAGGGTAGAATAAAACATTCATTTGGTTTTTGTTTTTTCTTTATTTTCAATAATGTTCTGTTCTTTTTCCATGTAATCATTTTTTTTTCTTTCACAAGGTAATAAAAGGCGAGAGTAAGTCGCATTTAAGAATCGGGCCCATTTAATATATATTCAGCATTTCAAGGTATAGTAAGAACCTTAGATTAAATAGGTAAAATATTAGGGTCGTTACAGTTGGTATCAGAGCTTTGGGTTATAGATCTTGTAGACTAGCCTACAGAGTAGGCTTGGCATGTTCCACGGTCCAATTACTGATGCCCCGTCGTTGCCAAGTACGCCTTATGTAGAATGAGGGATGTATGACCTTTGTGATATATTTAATGTTGTTGGCTTTAAATGATGCATGACATGATACTGTATGAAAAGGCGTTGAGTTATCTGGTGTTGATGTGATCTGATGTAATGCATGTCTTTACGTTATGATATTTATGTTTTTTTTATACATATGAATTATATGGTAGGATGTAGGGAATGTTGTAAATCATAAACTTAGCTAGAATTCTTTTCTTGGTTTCTAGAACCATGCCGCACAGAGGACGTAGAAGAGGTAGGAGAGGAAGAGGACGACCTCTCATTAGGAGAGGAGGAAGAGGAGACGCCGATAGAAGCTCTTCCCAAGAGGGGTCGACTACCGGCTCATATGCGTTTGTACCACCTCCTGAATACGCACTTCCCCCACAAACCGTACCACCCCTGAATATGCACCTCCCCCACAAGCGGTACCCCCTCCTGAATACGCACCGCCCCCTCAAGCTGCACCACAGGCCGGGTTAGACCCCGCCACAAGGTTAATGTTGGAATCCCTCTAAAAAACAATGCAAACTATGCTAGACACACAACAGGCCACGTTGTTGGCTACGCAACAAGTCGCGGCAATGGCCACGCAACCAGCCAACGCGATGGCCACGCAACCAGCCAACGCGGTGGCCCCGCAACCGGTGGATGCGGTAGCTATCCAACCGGTGAACAACCCGCACCAGGATAGGGGTGCGAATTGGTTAAAGGATTTCAGGCGGTATAACCCCCGTCCTTTTGTCGGTTCAAAGGAAGATCCCACAGCGGCTCAGATGTGGATCGCAAACATAGAAACGACCTTTGAATCAATGAGATGCCCTGATGAACATAAGGTGGCATGTGCGACATACGTGTTACAAAAAAATGCAGAAGTGTGGTGGTCGAATAATAAACAGAGAATCAACCCGGGTGGGGGAATTACAACATGGGAGACCTTTAAGGAAGCCTTTCTAAAATACTATTATCCAAAGGAAACCCGTATAAAGAAACAGCAAGAGTTTAACCACTTAACCCAAGGTGATCGCACGGTGGATCAGTACGATCAGGACTTCATGAGATTAAGAAGGTTTGCACCGTCTTTAGC
>NW_019646439.1:69305-110001 GCF_002806865.2 Cucurbita pepo subsp. pepo
TGCGGTTAAATATATCGTATATATGTAGCGCATATTCCCTAATTTGAATTCGAACACTTCGAACTCACTCGTCACACTGTTCTATGGTTTAGTCCGATATGAGCTAGCAGAGGGACCTAATGGACCTATAGATCATGGGCTCCAACGATCCAAGATTAACCAGTTAAACTCATTAACCTTGTTAATCAACATTTGTTAACTACTAGAACACTCCACTATAGCCTAGTAGTTGCACTCCCCTCACTATAGATATATTTCTGTCCATTTGATATAACCATGATTAGTAAGTCGATCCTTCACAAGTTGTTCGTAACTAGAGTTGAGTCAATTTACCATTTTACCCCTAAAGTTATTTCTTGTTCCTTAAGTCCCACTGATCCTCTAATGAACAATTGATTTGTGGTCCAACCACCAAACCGAATCCTTCTCGGGCCAATGAGAGGGTGGGGCCCCTTGTTCAAGACCTGGAGTCAGTACTTAAGGGAACAACCTCTCTACTATCCCTACAAGCGGGTAGGAGTGAATTCTATCTTGCACATCCCCAGCTATTCACCTAGTCTTACCCTTGAAATAGGAGGCTTATTGAGTCGGCGAAGTTGGACCACTCTCACCCATGAAAATCTAAGGATAATTCTGAATAAACAGGAGTTCATAGTTAGCTCAGAATTAAGGTCGAGTTACCTAGGTCATCGAGTGAAAAAAAATCAGTCTCAACAGTAAACGGTTTTATAAAGTGAGAGTGGTTTTCTTCATGGTCCGATCTTATGCAATACTCATTGCATAGGACGCAGTCACTCACATGTCTCTACATGTACAATTTAGTGATCACATTGTTTATATCATATACAAAAGTGGGCCTCATCCATAGTGTCTCCAAGATAAGGTACTCAGCCTTATCCCTGTACTATAGATCATTTTGACTATATACTTGAACTTGATCCACTCTTATGTCTCTACTTATAGTTCAAGTAATCATACTATAGCCAGAGTATTCTTAGTTTATTGGATTTATATTAATGATCGTAAAATTCACTTTAATCAAATAACAATCTTTACTGAATAAACATCAATAATAACTTATTGAAAATAGAATATGTTTTTATTTACAAACTATGAGTTTTAGGACATAAAATTCAAGACCGAGACCTAAAACAACACTTCTAGTAGCGAAGTATGAAAATGAATATAGTGGAATTCTCAAGTAAATGTCTAGTGTGTCAATAAGTAAAAGCTCCTATGCAGAAAACGATGGGACTATTGCAACCTCTAAGTATAACGAAGAGGAAGTGAGAGAATATCGCTATGGATTTCATAGTGGGCTTACCCAGAACACTGAAGGGCTATACAGTAATTTGGGTAATTGTCGATAGATTGACAAAGTCGACATACTTCCTACAGGGCAAGGCAGGGCAAGGCGACATATACAGTAGACAACTGGGTTTAACTATATGGGAAATAAATTGTGAGGTTGCATGGAGTTTCAGTGTCGATAATGTTAGACCGGGACCAACGTTTAACGTCGGCATTTTGGCATGGACCAAAAAGCGTTGGGTACCCGCCTCGGCTTCAACACTGCCTTCCACCCTCAGACATATGGTCAAACGGAGCGCTTAAACTAAATTCTAGAAGACATGCTACGAGCATGTGTTATAGATTTCACTAGAAGTTGAGACACCAAAAAAGTTACACTTGATGGAATTCTCATACAACAATAGCTTCCAAGGAACTATCAAGATGGCACCGTTCAAAGCGTTATATGGAAAACGATGTAGATCCCCACTGTGCTAGGATGAAGTAGGCGAACGAGAACTGGTGGGATCCAAGTTGGTTTGTATTACAAACGAGGCTATACAAAAAATTAGAGCAAGAATGCGCACCGCGCAAAACAGATAAAAGAGCTACACAGATGTAAGGCGTAGGAACTTGGAATTTGAGGTAGGAGACATGGTGTTCCTGAAAGTGGCTCCTATGAAGGGTGTCCTAAGGTTTTGACCTAAGGGCAAGCAAAGTCCTCAACTTATCGAGCCTTTCAAAATCCTAAAGCAAATAGGTTCGGTAGCGAATAAGTTGGCCTTAACACCCCACTCTCGAGTATGCACGATGTATTCCATGTATCTGTGCTTAGAAAGTATATGACGAACCCTATACACATGATAGACTATAAACCTCTTGAGATTGAAGAAGACTCAAGTTATGAAAAAAAACCAATTAAAATCCTAGCTCGGGAAGTAAAAGCCTTATGCCATAGGAATATTGGCTTTGTCAAAGTACTTTGGCGGAACCACCAAATGGAGGAAGCCACGCTGGAACGAGAGGATGAGATAAAGGAAAAATACCCCGAGTTAATGCAAGAATTTGAGACGTTTGAGGACGAAAGTTGTTTTTAGGAGTATATAATGTAACGACCCTATAAAAAAAATTGCTTGGTCGCCAAAAAAACACCCAAAAATTTCGATGAGGCGCGAGAATTCTAGCACCCCTCTTGAACACACTCTCTCCGATCCCCATGACTCGCCAAACAACACTAGAATAATCCTCAGCCTTCCTAGGGAACTACTTATAAGAAAATAGAGAGAAAGGAGAGAGAGAATAAGGAGGGTAGACGAAACGTTCGTACTCAGTGAACCAGCACCGACAACACAGTACTTGGAACCTCGAGCAATCAGAGAACGAGAAACGCTACAAAGGAGATAATCACGTAATCCCAAGGTGTAAATGGTAAGCTTAACTTCATTTTGAGTCCTTTCATCATCGGTAATATGTGAAAAACCACAGGGAGTTTGGAAGAAATAAACTGATTTTGCAGGCAACCACGAGAGAAGTCAAATGCGTGGGAAGGAACGAGACTGTACAAGGTAGAAGGAGGTAGATCTGGGTTGAGGAACAACAAAGAACGTCGTCGGAGACACTCGGAAGGAGTGATTAAAATCATTTGGAACTTTGCATGAACCGGGTAAGGAAGACGAAGTTAGTGGACTTCAGGTCGGACTGGATCGGGAACCAACAGATAACCGGTTACCAATTACTTTTTATTTGGCCCAAACCTCTACAGCCAGAAATGAAACCAAGCCGAGAACACCTGCAACAGAAACCAAGCCCACACTCGAGCGCCTCAGCCCAACTAACAAACTCGGCCCAAGTGGCCTGCAGCAGCCCACACCAGAGGCCCAATCCATCACCTTGGCCCACCTGCAAAGCCCAACGCCTGTAGCAGCTCAGCACCCGTGACCTCACCCGAGCCTCCACCTGAAGCAACTTAGATTACTAAAGAAATTGGATGAATATTCTGATAGGAAACGACAACCGACAATGATTAGAGTAATTTCGAGGAATGGGAGCTAACGTACTCGAACTAGGGAAAACATCGGCTAAGGCCAACCAAGTAAGTAGCCCTACCGTCGTTTGGTTATAATTGTGTGCTTTATGATGACACGTGTCATATGCCCATATATGCAAACTATTATGAAATGATATGCATGAATGCTATGCTGTATTTGATGAATTGATATATTTATGATATGATATGTTAAGATATAATATGTTGAAAACATGCTCGGGATATGTTATATGATTGTTGTGATATATCATATGATATGATATGTGCATGATGTGAATTGTTACGTCTGGAAGCATGAAAACGTTATGGTATGACATTTGTGCAACATAAATAATATGATATGATTGACATGCAAAATGACTAATTGACATGAAATACAACCCCAATACACACATGGAAGATATGATAAACGATATAATAAAATGATATGATATGAAGGAAGATGCTGATGGGGTTGTAGTATATGATAATGAAAATGAAAAAAACGTAGGGACCTCATGCATTATTGTGTGCTCATGCATCGGGGATACCCCTTCTCCTTCATGATAGTATGAACGTGTACATTACGATGCAGGAAAACGATCATTATGTTTACTATAATGTTGCCAAGATGATTGTTATTCCTAATGGGTATCCAGCATCAACAGCTACCAGAGAATGCTCGCCTGACCAGAAAGGGGCCCAAGAGGTGTGCGAACTGACTGATGGGTTCATACTCACACGTGTGAACTGTGTGGAGGAAAATTAAGTACACATCATTGCTCATTTACGATAGCCGCGGTAGGAAAATAGACTGTTATGATAAGTCCCGTTCATGAAATTGTATATGTTTGCATGTAACCTCAATAAGGGGACGCTTACGGAGTATTTCTTAAAATACTCAAGTCATATGCTACTCTTATTTTTCAGGTAAAGGCAAGGCTCCCTTGTACAGCTAACAGCGACATCACAATTAGAAGATCGTGGCACATGCTTAGGTAGTTTCATAATTTGAATTTAGTAGACTATAAGTGTAACACCCGCTCATCGTCAACGCGATTAACAGGAGTTACTATTAACAACGATAACATACTCTAACACCCAAACATATGCTCAAAATATTTCTAAAAAAAACATCCAGTAAACAAAAACATTTAAAACCAGTACTTTTTAAAACTTAATACGACCAAGATAAATTCTTGACAACGAAAACATAATTACATAAACAGACTCAGACATGGATTCCCAGTAGTATCTAGCCCGCTGGTCTCGTCCTCGGTTGGCCTGCATCATCTAAATCTGGAAAGAAAAGTTATAATAATTTTGATGAGTACTTAGATTACTTAGTAAGTAGCTAGGTTATCATTCAAGAGTTCATAACTAATCTTTCCATGTGTCTTTAAGTTTTATTCATCATTGACTCCTAGTTCTCTTACTAGAGTCATCTGTTCGTTAATGAGGTATCTCAGCTACCTCCAGCTTAGGTTATTGACTCTCTTTTGATATGCTTATCTAGAATTTTCGGACTCGTATGTAAGACTTGCTCTCGGTCAAATACGGCCCGTCTACTAATTTCTCTGGCGGCCTGTTTATCTCATATACCAACGGTCAGGAGAGTACTCATGCTCCCTGACTTAGCACACAGCGCGTTGGCCAGGAACTCTGCGGGAATTAGTAGACTATCATACTCATATAAATAAGCTATAGCTCAACAACCAATAAGCATATCCTAGAGTCATAACCTTTCCATTAACATGCATAACATACTCACATTTACTGTATGCTTTCATACCTGCATCATGTTCAACACATAGAACATTCTGGCAATCATTTATATCATGCTTACATCACAGGCAAGCAGTCACAATATACAATAAACATTCAATATCATCAAAGCTCATTTTAACATACTAAGCTCTTAATCAAGTAAACAACATACTCACATGTTGTCAACAAGTTAAGAACTAGTTCAAGGATCGATATGCTACTTACTTGGTTTCGAACTCCTTTTCCCCCTTGAATGTACGTTTAATAGTATTTCAACACAATTCCTTCCTATTAGACCTATATTTTATCAATTTCAACATAAGTATAGACCAATTTTGATAGGACAGGTCAAATGGAGTCGAACGGGACAAACTGGGAGCCAAAATACCTGCTCACGCGCCAACACAAGATCGGGGTTCGTTTCTCACACGCCTGATTCGTGCATAGTCGCACTTCCACTCGCGGCCTCCCACGCGCCTCGCGTGTCCNCTTAGATTACTTAGTAAGTAGCTAGGTTATCATTCAAGAGTTCATAACTAATCTTTCCATGTGTCTTTAAGTTTTATTCATCATTGACTCCTAGTTCTCTTACTAGAGTCATCTGTTCGTTAATGAGGTATCTCAGCTACCTCCAGCTTAGGTTATTGACTCTCTTTTGATATGCTTATCTAGAATTTTCGGACTCGTATGTAAGACTTGCTCTCGGTCAAATACGGCCCGTCTACTAATTTCTCTGGCGGCCTGTTTATCTCATATACCAACGGTCAGGAGAGTACTCATGCTCCCTGACTTAGCACACAGCGCGTTGGCCAGGAACTCTGCGGGAATTAGTAGACTATCATACTCATATAAATAAGCTATAGCTCAACAACCAATAAGCATATCCTAGAGTCATAACCTTTCCATTAACATGCATAACATACTCACATTTACTGTATGCTTTCATACCTGCATCATGTTCAACACATAGAACATTCTGGCAATCATTTATATCATGCTTACATCACAGGCAAGCAGTCACAATATACAATAAACATTCAATATCATCAAAGCTCATTTTAACATACTAAGCTCTTAATCAAGTAAACAACATACTCACATGTTGTCAACAAGTTAAGAACTAGTTCAAGGATCGATATGCTACTTACTTGGTTTCGAACTCCTTTTCCCCCTTGAATGTACGTTTAATAGTATTTCAACACAATTCCTTCCTATTAGACCTATATTTTATCAATTTCAACATAAGTATAGACCAATTTTGATAGGACAGGTCAAATGGAGTCGAACGGGACAAACTGGGAGCCAAAATACCTGCTCACGCGCCAACACAAGATCGGGGTTCGTTTCTCACACGCCTGATTCGTGCATAGTCGCACTTCCACTCGCGGCCTCCCACGCGCCTCGCGTGTCCTTCATAGATCTCCTAACTACGGTTCTAACAAGCCCTATTTCATAATTTATTATGCAGTATAAACCAAGATATCGAGATTTAAAGGTTCGGTGATATGGGTTTTTTTTACCTTCGAATCACCGTCCGATTCAGCTCATGGCCGTATCCCCTTCCTCAAAGGATTCCTCAGCAACAACCTCTCTTCCTTTACCCTCGATTGACAACCAATCTTAAGCAACCAAACTCGAATTCTCAGAATTTTTCCTCCTCTGTTTTCTGGGTTTTTCCCTAATTGCTATTCTTTGTTTTTCTTCCTTTTTAAAGCCTAATCAAGGCCCTAATACACTTCCACACCCTCTACTAATCCATTCATCATTCCCACGCCTCCAACCTACGCATCTGTCGCCCCTCATCCCCCTTTACAGCAGCTGCTTCGTTTTCATTTNTATGCTTTCATACCTGCATCATGTTCAACACATAGAACATTCTGGCAATCATTTATATCATGCTTACATCACAGGCAAGCAGTCACAATATACAATAAACATTCAATATCATCAAAGCTCATTTTAACATACTAAGCTCTTAATCAAGTAAACAACATACTCACATGTTGTCAACAAGTTAAGAACTAGTTCAAGGATCGATATGCTACTTACTTGGTTTCGAACTCCTTTTCCCCCTTGAATGTACGTTTAATAGTATTTCAACACAATTCCTTCCTATTAGACCTATATTTTATCAATTTCAACATAAGTATAGACCAATTTTGATAGGACAGGTCAAATGGAGTCGAACGGGACAAACTGGGAGCCAAAATACCTGCTCACGCGCCAACACAAGATCGGGGTTCGTTTCTCACACGCCTGATTCGTGCATAGTCGCACTTCCACTCGCGGCCTCCCACGCGCCTCGCGTGTCCTTCATAGATCTCCTAACTACGGTTCTAACAAGCCCTATTTCATAATTTATTATGCAGTATAAACCAAGATATCGAGATTTAAAGGTTCGGTGATATGGGTTTTTTTTACCTTCGAATCACCGTCCGATTCAGCTCATGGCCGTATCCCCTTCCTCAAAGGATTCCTCAGCAACAACCTCTCTTCCTTTACCCTCGATTGACAACCAATCTTAAGCAACCAAACTCGAATTCTCAGAATTTTTCCTCCTCTGTTTTCTGGGTTTTTCCCTAATTGCTATTCTTTGTTTTTCTTCCTTTTTAAAGCCTAATCAAGGCCCTAATACACTTCCACACCCTCTACTAATCCATTCATCATTCCCACGCCTCCAACCTACGCATCTGTCGCCCCTCATCCCCCTTTACAGCAGCTGCTTCGTTTTCATTTTTCGGTTTTTTTTTTTTAAATTATTATTATTATTATTATTATTATTAACAAACACACCACAAATAAATACAAAATACATATTATCATTATTTTAGGTTATTACAATAAGTTAGTACATAGGTTAGTTACATTTTCAAATATTAATCAATCCAATGAGGACATTTGATCTTGTTATGACTGAAATTGTGTAGCATGGTTTTTTTATTTTACTCAATGAAAACAATAGTACTTAACTGCAAGTTGTGGATAAGAGAAACAAATAATAATATTATATAAGAAAAGAAAAAAGAAAAAAGAAAAAAGAAAAAAGAAAAAAGAAAAAAGAAAAAGGGGAAATAAATTATAAAAACCCACCGAAAGCTTCCCCCAGACGCAGTTTCAGTTTAGCAAATTTCTGTAAGAAAAAAAAGAAAAAAAAAAAAAGAAAAAAAAATTATATTTGGAGGAAAAACCTAATGATGCAGGCGGATGAAAGCTGTGAGCTTTACAGATTCCTAGCCCAGAACAAAGGGTTGAGGCTGAGGGGCGCGTCCGGATCGTGCAGCTTTCCGGCGGGCCAAAGCTTGTCCACCGAGACAGCGCTTCCGTCGCCCCATGACAGAGCCCTGGCGGCGCTGAAGAATCACAAGGAAGCTGAGAAGCGTAGGAGAGAGAGAATCAACTCTCATCTTGATAAGCTTCGGACTCTTCTTCCATGTAATTCCAAGGTAATGTAAATATTAATTTGTAATAAAGTGTTGTTGAATTGAGAGACACAAGCAATGGCATAATGGGTGCAAATTTGATCAGACCGACAAGGCATCGCTTTTGGCAAAAGTGGTAGAGCGAGTAAAAGAGCTGAAGCATCAGACCGCAGACATTGCGGAGCTGGAAACCTTCCCTTCCGAGAGCGACGAGATCAGCGTGCTCTCCGGCGAGGAATCGGACGACGGACGTCTCCTCTTCAAGGCCTCTCTTTGCTGCGAGGACAGGTCGGACCTCATCCCGGAGCTGAACGACATCCTGAATTCGCTGCAGCTGAAGACTGTGAGGGCCGACATCGTCACTGTGGGCGGCAGAATTCGCAATGTTCTTCTTATCGCCGCCAACCACCACCACAGCCTTGAGTCCCTCCACTTCCTTCAAAACGCTTTGAAATCTCTTCTTGAGCGTTCCAATTGTAGCGATAGATCCAAGAGGAGGCGTCTTGTAATTGCCCACAAATGAAAAATCTTTTTTTCTTTTTTCTTTCTTTTTTTTTTTGCATTTTTGATTGTTTTGGGTTTGGTTTTATTGCTTTCTAATCATCTTCTCCTCTAATGCTTCTGTTTGTTTGTGTGTATGTTTTGAGTGTTTTTTCTTTTGTTAAGAATACCTCCACTCTTTCTTAAACAAACCTCACTCTCCAAATATGTGCTCTTTCCTCAAACAATTCTAATATTTTTAAATTACTGATTCGTCTGTCCTATTGTTAATGGTTTATTGTTGTGCATAGTTAATTACTCACTTGTATGCATGGGAATTGTATCACCAATTCGTGATATGGCTTTATCGAATTCATTTATCTATGAGCATGAGATTTGTACGACTTTATTGTAATTTTTATTTGTGACAACTACGTGCATACAAGTTGAACCGTATTAAGTCCAATGTATGTATGTTTAAGGTAAGGGCAAAAATATGCCAGGGTCGTGAACGGAAGGGACCACAAATTGCCACTCAAAATTGTCATCATGTACTTTTTTTTTTCCTTTGTACTTCTGCATCATTTAAATTGATATTATGGAATTTTCTCTACACTTTTGTTTACCTTGAAAATTAGATGCATTATCTTAGGAATTTTTTCTTTTTTTTTTTACAAAACATTTGAATGCATTTCTTACTTTGAAATGTATATGTGTACCATATACCTGTGTTTTGTTATTTCACTTTGAATAGCATCAACATGATTATTCTAACATACCTAAGTCGGGTCTGGTTTTAGAAACTTTGGTTATTGCAACAATAAGGTGTAAGTGAGTTAAGTTGAGATAAATAAGTTTCAAATTTAGTGCTTGTTCAGTATAAATATGGTCAATTTAAGGTTGTCGACCTAGCCAAGTCCATCTGTAACAGATATTGTCTTCTTTGGACTTTCCCTTTCAGGCTTCCCCTCGTGGTTTTAAAACACGTTTGTTAGGGAGAGGTTTCCACAATGTTATAAGGAATGCTTTGTTCTCTCTCCAACTAATGTGAGATCTCACAATCCACCTCTTTAGGGACCAGCATCCTGCTTAGTGTCTGACTATGATACCATTTGTAACCATAAAAACTTACGATACCTGGAACATACATACAATCCATGTGAGTAAAATTAGATAAAAATAATAGAATATATAAGAGAAATAGTGGAGAAAATGAAGAAAAAGAAAAGTTGATAAGTTGAATAATAAGGAGGGAAAATAAAAGTAATGAAAGAGGAAGAGGTTTTGGAAGAAAAAGGTATAGAAAATTTGTTTTTAGGTGATGAGGAGGAGAGAGGAGGCGTGCAAAAAGAAGATGCTGGCGAAAAGCAGCAAATGATGGGGCACGTATATTTATAAAATTGCGCGACAATTACACGACAAACACAACATTACAAACAGAGATCTAAGCGATAGAAACCCTTTGGCGTGAAGGAGCCTGTGGGGTACATCCACCCTTCTCTCTCTCCAAACTTTTCTCTTCCCAAAAGTTATTTAATTTTTTTATATTATATTTAATAAATTTCTTCATATATTCCACTCTTTTTAAATTTTATAAAAGAAAAAAAAAAACACTTATAGATTTAGTTAAGAAATGTAAAATAAAAAATTAAAAATAATTCTAAAAAGGAAAAATATATCATTTTTAAAGTGGGAAGCCTTTTAAACGCACCTCCTTACAAAAAAAAAAAGAAAAAAAAAAAAAAAAAAAGAAATAGAAAAAGAGGAGACAAATGCATGGGTGATGGGAAGGAAATGTCGGGAGATGGTGTTTTTAAGTTTTTTTTTTTGTGGGAATAAAACCTGTGTGGTATCTCTGAACTCTTTTGGCTCAGCGTGCGGCGTGCCCCTCACCCTCTCCCCCTCTCTCTCTCTCTTGTAATCATTGCTTCCACAATCTCTTTTTCTCTCTCTTCTGCGTTAATGTTTTCGCACGTGCGGATCGAGGCACACCCCGTATTACAACCCCTCTTCACTCACTTCCCATATACGCTCATCAACAGTTTGAAATAAGAATTCAATCTATCATTTTCACACATATTTTTTAAACTACTTACCATTTTTAATCTACCAACCTATTTTGTCCTAGTATCGGAACACCAATAAATGAAGCTTATGTCATGCTCCATCTCATGGACTGTTGCAATACAAACCTCGATTCTACAAATATGTAGACGTCTTAATCCTCTTATTTTTGTTTGTAGCATTTTGACTTTACTTTTTTTTTTTTTTTAAATTTTGATTTTTTTTTTCATGTTTGGGATATCATTCAGGCTCTATCTTGAACGTTTCGACCCGGCCTCGACTTACATAAAGTTTTCACTTTGTCTAATGATTTGAAGGAGGAATTGAGAGACATAACTCTAATAACTCTAATTCTGATTTCTATATAATTAAAAAAATTAAAGACATCTATAAGAAATTTTCAAGATCATAATTATGGAGATTACAACAACATTGACATAACATACGAGTTTTACTTTTTTTTTTTTTTTTTTTTAATTTTTTTTTTTTTTTTTTTTTTTTTTTTTTTTTTTTAGGTATTAGTTGATAGTTTGTATCCTATTTAAACGTGTAAACCTGAATGAAGATCATACTTTCGATCCCAATTCTATTTCTATTTTTCATTCTTAACATGGTATCAGAGCACCGATCTTGGTGTCCTTAAATATCAAAATTTCCTTCATGGCGGAATCAGCCAAATCCAGCTTCAAAATTTCGGATGTTGATTTAACACATTCTTACTATATTCATCACTCTGATCTGCTAGGATATTCACTCGTTCCAATAAAATTAAATGGAGCAAATTACCAATACTGGAGTAAATCAGTTATGCATGCTCTTATTGCCAAGAAGAAAATTGGCTTCATTGATGGCACAATTGAGGAACTATCCCAAGATGCAAATTCAACCGAATTCGAACTCTGGAATCAGTGCAACAGTATGATAATATCTTGGTTAACTCATTCCGCTAAAGCAGATATTACTAAAGGCATTATTCACGCCAAGACAGCTCATCAAGTGTGGGTTGATCTTCACGATCAATTCTCATAAAAGAATGCTCCAGCAATTTTTCAAATACAAAACTCGATAGCAACGATGTCACAAGAAACCATGGCACTATCAACATATTTCACCAAGCTCAAAGCACTCTGGGATGAGCTAGAAGCGTCCCGCACACCATTTACCTGTAATCAACGTCAAATACATATTGATCAATGTGAAGAAGACAGGTTGATGCAATTGCTCATGGGACTCAATGAGTCTTATAAAACGGTGAGATCTAACATATTGATGATGTCTCCATTATCTAATGTGAGGCAAGCCTATTCATTACTTATACAAGAAGAGATGCAGCGTCAGGTAACTTTTGAACCTATTGAGAATTTCTCGATTGCATCAGCAGTGTAGAAGAAAACAATATATTCAAAATTCGCCAAGGACAAATCGTGTGAACACTGTAATAAAAGTGGTCATACAATCAATGAGTGTCGAATTCTTAAGTTTCACTGTAAGTTTTGTGATAGAAGGGGCCATACAGAAGATCGGTGTCGACAGAAAAATAATTCTGGAAGGACAAGACAAGTCAATCAACACAATAATCGTGGATATCGATCATCTGCAAATATGGCCGATGTTTCACAGTTGAATACAGAAGAACAGTCACCTAATTCCATTCCAAATTTTTCTTCTGAGCAATTACGACAGATAGCACAAGCCTTATCTGCAATCAATCATCACCCTTCTGGTAATTCTGACAATCACATCAATGTTGCAGGTTTGTTTCCCATATCTACATTATCTATTAACTCTGCGAGTTCTAATTCATGGATTCTCGATAGTGGAGCTACGGATCATATAGTATCAAAATCTTCTGTTATGACTGAACCAAAGGCTGCCATCATGTCTGCAATAAATTTGCCTAATGGAGAGACAGCACGTGTGTCACATACTGGCAATATTTCCCTTAGCCCTAACCTTCAATTAAACAACGTTTTATGTGTGCCTTCATTCAATTTAAACCTAATGTCGATCAGCAAACTTACCAATAACTTGAAATGTTATGTCACCTTCTATCCTGATTCTTGTGTTATGCAGGACTTGGCTACGGGGAAGATGATTGGCTCGGGTAAACAATTTGGAGGTCTCTATCATATTTCTTCATCTCCAATCAAATCTTCAGCTCATCAAGTATCTCAGTCATCTGATTTGTGGCATTTACGCCTAGGTCATCCTTCCTTTTCTCGTTTTAAATTTCTAGCTGATCAATTGCATCTTAATAATGCGAGTTATTCTCATAATTGTAGTATCTGCCCGTTAGCAAAACAAACTAGGTTGTCTTTCCCAAGAAGTTCAATAACAACCCATTCTGCTTTTGATCTGATACATTGTGATGTTTGGGGACCACATAAAATTTCTACCCATTCTGGTTTGCGTTTTTTTCTCACTATTGTTGATGATTTTACTCGATGTACTTGGGTTTTTTTAATGCAACATAAGTCAGAAGTACATCATTTGTTAATGAACTTTGTTAAATTCGTTCAAACTCAATTTCATACTACTATCAAGATAGTTCGATCAGACAATGGGACTGAGTTCCTATCTTTGCAACCATTCTTTACTTCTTGTGGTATTGAATTTCAGCGCACTTGTGTCTATACTCCACAACAAAATGGAGTCGTAGAACGCAAGCATCGCCATATCCTAAATGTAGCTAGGTCTCTTCTTTTTCAGTCACAGGTTCCACTTAATTTTTGGGGAGAGTGCATTTTAACGGCTGTTTATCTTATAAATAGAACGCCATCACCATTATTATCTAACAAGACACCCTTTGAAGCACTCTACAAACGACCACCTACATTTCATCATCTTAAAGTTTTTGGTTGTAAATGTTATGCAACTATAGTACATCCTAAGCAAAAATTTGAACCTAGGGCAACTCCTTGTGTTTTCGTAGGATATCCTTGTGGTCATAAAGGTTACAAGTTGTATGACATGCAATCTCACAAATTCTTTATCAGCCGTGATGTCAAATTTTGTGAAGATGATTTTCCTTTTTCATCAGCTTCACAAACTTCGACATTAGCTCCTTCGACTCCTGTTGTACCACTTCATGATCCATCCTACTCAAACATCCATCCTCCACCTTCTATTCCTTCACCTCCTACTCCGTCGTCTCCTCCACCTTCTCCAGATTCGCCCACTAATTCCAATCCTATCCCACCTGATACATCAGCTCCACTTCGACGTTCTACTCGTACTAAACAGCCTCCAGCTTGGCATAAGGATTATGAGATGTCTTCTGGAGCCAATCATTTAACCTCTAGCTCAAGTCCCGGCACTGGCACCAGGTATCCCCTTCATCATTACCTTTCATTCTCTCGTTTTTCTCCTACTCAACGTGCTTTTCTAGCTCTTATTACATCCCAGACAGAACCTAAAACCTATGACGAGGCAGTTGGCGACCCGTTATGGCAGCAGGCTATGAATGATGAAATTGCAGCTTTGGAACGTAATCATACATGGTCTCTCGTTCCTCTACCACTTGGTCATAAAGCTATTGGTTGTCGTTGGGTGTACAAAATTAAATACAACTCTGATGGTTCTGTTGAACGTTATAAAGCTCGACTAGTAGCAAAGGGATACACTCAGGTTGAAGGTATTGATTACACAGAAACATTTTCCCCTACAGCGAAACTTACTACACTTCGTTGCTTACTCACTGTTGCTGCTGCTCGAAAATGGTTCACCCATCAGTTGGATGTTCAAAATGCCTTTCTCCATGGTAATCTAGACGAGGAAGTTTATATGTCTTTACCACCAGGTCTTCGCCGACAGGGGGAGAATACAGTATGTCGGCTCCATAAATCTCTTTATGGATTAAAACAGGCTTCTCGCAATTGGTTCTCCATATTTTCTACAACTATACAAAATGCAGGCTACACTCAGTCCAAAGCAGATTACTCTTTGTTTACTAAGAGTAAAGGTACTTCTTTCACTGCAGTTCTAATCTATGTTGATGATATTCTGTTGACAGGCAATGATCTCGAAGAAATTCAATATCTCAAGACTAGTTTACTCCAGAAATTTCTTATCAAAGATTTAGGAAATTTGAAATATTTTCTAGGCATTGAATTTTCTCGATCTAGAAAAGGAATTTTTATGTCTCAAAGGAAGTATGCTCTAGACATCCTTCAAGACACAGGTCTTACAGGAGCACGTCCAGACAAATTTTCTATGGAGCAAAATTTGAAACTCTCTTTAACTGAAGGAGAGAAGTTGAATGATCCAAGTAAATACAGATGGTTGATTGGCATATTAATATATTTGACCGTCACTAGGCCTGACATAGCTTATTCAGTTCGTATGCTTAGCCAATTTATGCATGAACCAAGAAAACCACCTTGGGAGGCAGCTCTTCGAGTTCTAAGGTACATCAAAGGCACTCCTGGTCAAGGACTCCTACTGCCATCTGAAAACAATTTAAGATTACAAGCATATTGCGATTCTGACTGGGGTGGTTGTCGAACTTCCAGACGGTCTATTTCTGGGTTCTGAATTTTTCTCAGAAATTCAATTATTTCTTGGAAGTCTAAAAAGCAGACTAATGTGTCCAGATCATCAACAGAAGCCGAGTATCGAGCTATGGAAAATACTTGTTTAGAGTTAACTTGGTTAAGATACATTCTTCAAGACTTGAATGTTCCATTGTCTGAACCAGCATTATTATATTGTGATAATCAAGCAGCATTACATATAGCAGCCAATCCAGTTTTTCACGAGCGTACGAAACACATTGAAATAGATTGTCATATAGTTCGAGAAAAGTTACAAGCTGGAATCATCAAACCGTATTATGTTTCGACCAAAATGCAATTGGCAGATGTTTTTACTAAAGCTTTGGGAAGACAGCAGTTTGACTTTTTGAAGGACAAGTTGGGTGTGATCGAAATACACTCTCCAACTTGAGGGGGAGTATTAAGAGGATATTTTGGATATTTTGGAGATATATTTTAATAATCAGCTAGAATATATCTGAGATATTTAGAACTCTCCAACTTGAGGGGGAGTATTAAGAGGATATTTTGGATATTTTGGAGATATATTTTAATAATCAGCTAGAATATATCTGAGATATTTAGAACTCTCCAACTTGAGGGGGAGTATTAAGAGGATATTTTGGATATTTTGGAGATATATTTTAATAATCAGCTAGAATATATCTGAGATATTTAGAACTCTCCAACTTGAGGGGGAGTATTAAGAGGATATTTTGGATATTTTGGAGATATATTTTAATAATCAGCTAGAATATATCTGAGATATTTAGGGAGTTGTTAGTATAGATTTGATTGACGGTATATTTTATTTATTTAGAAGATTTAGTTAGTTATATATTTTTTTTTTTCTATTTTTAGGTATTAGTTGATAGTTTGTATCCTATTTAAATGTGTAAACTTCAATCAAGATCCTACTTTCCATCCCAATTCTATTTCTATTTCTCATTCTTAACCGTTTATTTTCATTCATGTTTTTATATGCTTAATACTTATAATCTGTTGATCATGTTTTAGTGGTCTAAATTTAGACTAAGATTGATTTCAACTAAAACTTAATTATATAATTAAGGGTGGTTCTAACTTACTAATAGAATGTCTTAATCCCTTGTTATTAAGTACTAAATACAATGGTTTGGTAAGAGTTAAATGTCCTCATAAGAGTTGGTTATTATCCTTGTATTCTTAACTTATAGAATATTTTCATGATAAATCTTGGTTGTTTGATAATGGAATCATTGGTCTTGTTGGGATTTGTGCCCTAAAGCTCGTAGTTTTTTTGTAACTGAACATTTTCTTATTCATGAATTAAGTAATTTGTTATTGTGTGAAACATTATCCAATAATCATATAAGATCCAAGGTTATTATGGTAAACTTGAACAGTATGTAGTTGACATAGGAGGATCATGTTCAAGTAATAACCATAAAGGTTTATAATATATGGATAAGGTTGGGTGTCTTATCTTGGTAACACTATTGATACGGTCCGCTTTGTAATTGTTACAAATGATTTTGGTCCAAATCATTCATGTGGAGACATGTGAGTGGAGGTATCCTATACAATGAGTTTGTATCAGACTGGATCATGAAATATTTAATCTCTATTTATAAATCCGTAAATTAAGAAGATTAATATTTCACAGGATGATCCGTAAATATATTTATTGTATTTGATATTTAAATATGATTTAAATAAAACATTGTTTTCTGATAAGTAAGATATTAGAATATATATTTGGAAAAATAGTGTTACAAAGTCCTTATTATAAATAGGACTCTAGTATTGAGTCAAAGAGTAAGTTTTGACACAATTTCAGTTAGAATTCTCCTATTATTTTAAAAGGTTCCCACAAGTTAATTCACTGGTATTAGAGTTATAGCACGAAAGATTTTGTAGAAAAGCTTCGTTGTTAAGATCATTAATCATAATCAACGGTTTCTACAAAGATAGAAAAGTTTCGTTGTTAAGATCGAGAATCATAATCAACGGTTTCTACAAAGGTATGAGTTATTGGTTTTCTATTTACTACTTATGTTGTAATTCCTATTAAAAATCAAACTATTCTCAATGCTTCCCCGTGTAAATAGTTCATTCCCATGTCTAATGGGTGAAATCTATTCTCTATCACATTTCTCTCTTCATTTTTTTGAATAGTTATTTTTAGTTAATATTTAATTTAATTTTAGTATTCACCATTTGATTTTGTTTCTCTAATTAAAAGCAAATGAGTGTATGATTAAGTCAATTCGAACACTTAAAAGAAATATATTATTGTTAAGGATATTTAGCGTTTATTATAAGGAGATATATAAATATACTGTATTTATTTATTTATTTATTTATTTTATTGTTTTGTCAATATTGGGTAATTTACCATAATTCTCTATTTTGTAAATGATTATAAATAGATAACTTTCACCATCATTTAGCATTTAGGTGGAGTGGTTTCAACAAATATTCTCATGGTATCACAGCCCTCTCGGTTTAATAACCCTGATCCTTTCTTCTCTATGACTTCCGAATCCTCTTATCATTTTCTTCCTTTCAACACTCTAATCAATATGATCACCATCAAACTTTCTTCCTCCAATTATCTTATTTGGAAAAGCCAACTTCTCCCTCTCCTTGAGAGTCAAGACATGCTAGGCTATGTTGATGAAACTATGGTTCCACCACCTCGCATGGACCAGAAACCTCCTCAACACTCAACCCCACATGCTAGGCTATGTTGATGAAACTATGGTTCCACCACCTCGCATGGACCAGAAACCTCCTCAACACTCAACCCCACATGCTAGGCTATGTTGATGAAACTATGGTTCCACCACCTCGCATGGACCAGAAACCTCCTCAACACTCAACCCCACATGCTAGGCTATGTTGATGAAACTATGGTTCCACCACCTCGCATGGACCAGAAACCTCCTCAACACTCAACCCCACATGCTAGGCTATGTTGATGAAACTATGGTTCCACCACCTCGCATGGACCAGAAACCTCCTCAACACTCAACCCCACATGCTAGGCTATGTTGATGAAACTATGGTTCCACCACCTCGCATGGACCAGAAACCTCCTCAACACTCAACCCCAAATATTTGGCGTGGAAAGCAACCGATCAATGACTTCTCTGTCTTTTGCTCTTCTCTCTCATCGAGGAAGCTATTGCTGTCATCATTGGTCTCGTCACTACACGTGATGTTTGGCTTGCATTAGAAACTATGTTCAGACATCATTCGAAAGCTCGTGAACTGAGACTCAAAAATGACTTGCAGCCGATGAAACGTGGCACCAAACCTGTTGCTGAGTATGCCCGTGCCTTCAAAACAATTTGTGACCAACTTCATGCCATTTGCAGACCCGTCGAGGACATTGATAAAGTGCACTGGTTCTTCGTGGACTCGACATTGATTTTTTAGCTTTTTCTACTGCTCAGATGGCTCTCATCCCTATCCCATGTTTTGCAGATTTAGTCTCTATCGCTGAAAGTTTTTGAGTTGTTCTAGCGCTCCCTTCAGTCTTCTGACTCCACTCCTGTGACATTCACAGGCACTAATCGTGGTCGCACCCATAGGAGCCACCCTGCTTCCTCAAGCAACCATCAAGGCTGTTCTCATTCCCACAAAAATAACTCTTCCAATCGGGGACAAACGCACTCAGGTCAAGGTCGTCAACCACCTCGTTGCCAAATATACCGCACAGAGGACCATTATGCTGACCGCTGCAACCAACGATATGTTCGACTTGATTCTACTCATGCTCACCTTGCTTGATATGAATTCAACTACTGACTCTTTGCATGTATCCAAAGGACCGATTACAAGAAGCAAGGCTAAGAAGATACAATAGGCCTATGTATTGCATCTTCAAAGGCTAGCTAATGTACAAGTTGAAACAAAGACTTTTGAGCCCAAAAATCTTTATAGCATTAGCATATCAAATCAAGAAAATAATGAAATGGCTGACATTGGAAAGTGATTAGAAGACTTTGCCTTTGGTAGTTGAACTACCAATAGAGAATTATTTTCTTCAATTTGTATTTACAATCTTTCATTGGTTGTTGTAATTTGTAGTTGGTAGATGAACTTCATTATATTTGGGTTATCTTTTTTTGCCTATTGAAAGGCATGTAATATTCAATGGATAATACAAACAAAACCTTTGTATTTTCTTAATATCTTTTTGGTGTTTTTCTTTTTCAAACCTTGCATTAGGTTTGATGTTTAAACCGATTCATTGAATTAGTTTTGATCAAGCTAATTCTGGAGTGAGTCATCTTGGGATCTATGAGGAATCTAAGAGTGACCATCACACAAAGGAAAACTGTAGATTTGAGAAAACATTCAAGATCTAACCTCGTGGGTAGTTTTTGAGAAAATTGGACTCCAGCCACCCACATTCTTTTTTCCCTTCCAAGAAAGACTCCTTGCATCATGATCTTGACCGGAATAGACTCTGACGGTAGTTTTCGGTGAGTCTTCCAGCGGTTCATTCTTCATCCTCTCTCTAGGTTCTCTCTAACCCCTCTCTCACTATTTCTCTTTTGCACGACTTGATAAGATAAGGAATCTCTACAAGGGGAGTAAGATTCAGATTACCTTGTTGGTCGAATATCTCAAGACAAGAACATTGTTTGAGATTCGAATCACTCCACAAGCAAGATCGATCATGTCTAGCTTGACAGGATTTGTGAAGAAGTTTGGTTGGAACCTCGATCTGAAGGCAAGAATTCGAGAATCATCCAAGAACAGAGAGAGGAGAAATTCTGGCAGCCACTTGTCGACGGTGGACGGCAAGACGCGGCTAGGCAGGCAGGGGACCGTGCCGAGCTTGGCCGGAGCCACGTGTCAAGCATCAGTCGGAGCCACACAGCTCCACCGAGACAACGACAAGTGTTGCCTTCGAACCCAAACCAGCCGCGACTTACACGAGCAACCAACCCGCTGACTCGTCGAGCGAACCGACCCGAACTGGAGCGCTTGGACCTCAACTATGCAGCGCTCGCATGGTACTTGCGGTTAGGCCTTCTCCCAGCGCTTGGCGGCGCGTGGAAGCACGTGAGGGTTAGTTTCTGACCCGTCCGACTTCTGTTTGCCTGATTTTCATCCCGATTCCGATTCTAATCATATTTTTATGTGACTTAGGACATAATTGGGAAAAATCAGTATTTTTGGACACCTTATGGACATGGGAACACTAGCGAAAGGGCACGCGTCAACCATGTAAGTCATCACCCGGTATTTAGGAAGAAATACTTGTAGGATTCGCTTGGATTGCATGCATGCTAGTATATTTGCCTTAGATTAGCTTTCCATGAATGAGATTAGACAAGTCAATTGTTATGAGCGTATTGGGAGAATTACCTGGGTCTTGCTTGTATGTTTAAGCTCCCGCTATATGGATGCACATGTTTAATTCATGCTGAATAGGTGAACTCTGCGTCTCAGACACTTAAGGGATGACACCGCCTCGTTGAGCGCAAACTCTGCTTTCCGGGTGCCTGATGGAAGCTCCTCACCCCGTTGAGTTTGCATGTCTAATTTGCATGAATTATGTGTGATGATATTAGATGGTTATTTTCCACATTTTCCATAGTTGGCGCTTATCACTTAGATTAGCTTTCCATGAACGAGACTAGATCGATTGTTATGAGCATATTGGGTGAATTATTTGGGTGTTGCTTGTATGCTTTAAGCTTCAACTATACGTATGCATATGTTTAATTCATGTTGAAATTGTGAACTCTATGTTCCGGGCGCCCGAGGGATGACGTCGCCCCCTGAGTGCGGACTCTGCGTTTCGGGTGCTTAACGGAGGTCATCGTCCCGTGACGCATGCGTGTCTAGTTTTCATAAGTTATGTATGATGATGTTAGTTGACGTCTGCATGCACATTCTGTTATTTTCCATGACCCATTACTATGATAAGCCTACGAATTTGTAGTTAGGAGCGACAAGTGACTCAGTCTAAATATAACCTTCCCTTAGGAACCTAACAGATTACCACGACAAAGAAGTACCTTATGAGTGTTCTTAGACAGCTAGTTGTCTGAACGACCTCTATAGCTTCGTGGGAGAACGAACGAGAGGTTCCTGATCAGTTCTTACTGCTCCTAGCCGTTTTGCATGGGAAATGTGTCCCTACGTCGCACAGCCCCTCCCAGGGAACTGTCATGGGCTTAAGAGGTACTCAGCACACTCTTAGGCTAGATACCATGTAGACTCAGATACCCATGTAGAAGTAGTGCCTCAGAGAGAGATGTCGGTCATGTCAGCTTAGCGTAAGGAACCCTTAGGTATCAAATGTAAGGACAGAGAACCAGTGAAGCTCCAAAGAGCAAGTCCCAAGGGGCAAGCCCCAAAGGTACTAAGACTAGAACCAGATGTTTTAGAGCCAATTAGAAGACCGTGAGAATTCTGTTAAATTTAGGATGCGATGAGAGCCTACAAGTAGATGACTTACTCAGTATAATTTTTATACTCATTCCTTTCTACCTTTCTTTTTTTAGGTGTTCACTAGCTACCGGTCGTGGTAGAGGAGCGTTCGAGAGCTATGCGATCACAGAGGGGGTCGTTCTGGAGTGTCAATCCCTTTAAGATTTTTTGGAGTCTTTGTAAATTCCCTTTATATTTATATTTATATTTATATTTTCTTTTTTTTGTAAATTTGAACCCTCTTTTGAAATATTTGAAAATTACACTTCACCCCCTTCTATTTGATTTTATTGGATTTTCATCTTTTTATTTTATTTTATTTTTATTTGTTTTCGATTTTGTCTTTTGAGTCACAGTTCGAATTTCGAAGCCTCGAAAATCAGGTCGTGACAATATTAAAGAATTATAAAGAGATGACTAAGACTTTGAACTATTTATGCATCCTATCTTACGAAAAAAACTGCGGATGATTAATATGTGTTTCATGAATTTTTATTTAAGAAAAGCAAGCTCTATATTCCTAAATGCTCTATAAGAGATTTTCTTTTGAGAGAAGCACATGGTGGTGCTTAATGAGATAATTTAGGATTAATAAAACTTATAATATGTTGCATAAACACTTCTTTTGGCCGAAGACAAAGCACAATGTTCATAAGCTTTGTAGACAATGTTTTAAATGCAAATAAGCTAAATCTAGATCACAACCAAATGGATTGTATACGCCTTTGAATGTACCTAATGAATCTTGGACTAATATATCTATGGATGTTCTTGGTTTGCTGCACATAAAAAAGGGTAAAGATAGTATTCTCGTTGTGGTATACAACTTTAGTAAAATTGTTCATTTTATTGCTTGCAACAATACAGATAATGCAAAACATGTTGCTGACTTATTATTTAGGAAAGTAGTAAGATTACATGGAATTCATAGAATAATTGTCAATGATAGGGATGTTAAATTTTTAAGTCACTTTTGGAAAGTACTGTGAGGTAAATTGGGTACAAATTGTTGTTTTCAATTACATGTCATCTTGAGTCTGTTTGGACAAACAGAGGTAGTTAATAGAACATTAGGTGCATTGCTTAGGGTTATTATTTCTAAGAATATTAAATCTTTGGACGAATGTTTTCTATTTGTAGAGTTTGCATATCATAGAGCAATTCATAGTACCACTCATTGTTCTCTTTTTGAAGTTGTTTATAGATTTAATCCACTTACGCCTCTACGCCTCTTGTTTTGCTTCATATCCCTTCTAATATTTTTGTGAGTGAAGCAGCTACAAGTAAGGAAGATTTGATCAAAACATTGCACAAAGAGGTTAAGGAGAGAATTGAGAAACAAAATTTCAAAGATGATTCAAGAATTAACAAAAGACGGAAGGAAATCATTTTTCAACTTGGTGACTATGTTTGGATACATTTTCGCAAGGAGCGATTCTCATCTCAAATGAAGACAAAGTTACATTCAAGGAGGATGACCCTTATCAAATCCTTGAAAGAATTAATAACAATGCATATAAAATTGACCTTCTCGGAGTTCATTACATTCTACTTTCAATGTTGCTGACTTAAGTCCTTTTGATCTTGGTGATGATTTTTTCTAATTCGAGGACGAATCGATTTGAAGATTGGGAAGATGATAAGGATCATAGTGTACCAAATAATCCAATTTGAGCTATTACATGATCCAAGGCCAAGAAGATTCAACAAGAATTAATTTCATCAACAAAATTGTGTAGGCTCGGTTCAATCATTCATGTTTATAAGCTGATTCTATTGAAAAAGGACCATTTGGAGCTTCAGAAGTGAATATTTGTACGGTTGAAGTAGCAGGTGAAGTTGCAAGTATCATTTCAAGAGTTGTTAGAAAACTTTATTTATTGTTTTTAATTTCACAATTATTGTAATGGGACAAAGGGTGGAAGTTAATTGTCAAATTGACTTCGTTTTTATGGAGGCTTAAGGGGATCGAGATTAAATCATGGTCACTAACTACTTTAGTGGGCATTTGAAGAATTGAAGATTTGAAAGTTTCTTTTCTAGGAGACATAAATACCCACAAATTATTATGTAAAAATGAGATTTGTGATGAATGAAATCGATCTCTCAAGTAGAGACTTTTACCTTTAGAAATCCGAGCATCATCTTTGCAATTTATAAGTTTCATGCAATTCTTGTGGTAGATTGCATCTGAGCCTTTCAATCAAGCCTTGATTAAGTTCGATTGTGGAGTGACTCAATTTAGAACAGGGTTTCAAATGTTGCTTCTATATCTTTGATTGTAAGAGGTAAGCTCAAGTAGAGCTTGTATGGACTGAAACAAGCATCGAGACAATTGTACAAAAAGTTTGACACCTTCATGTGCAAGAGTGGTTTCCATAGGAGTGAAAATGATCAATGTTGTTACCTCAAAAAATAAATTAATTCTTATGTGTTTCTACTACTGTATGTGGATGACATACTAATTGTTGGATCTAGTATGAGGGAGATAAACTACATGAAGGCAAGCATGTCTTTAGTATTTGAGATGAAAGATTTGGGAGCAGCGAAACAAATTCTTGGGATGGAGATTTCTCGAGATAGATCTGTTGGCACATTAAATCTATCCCAGAGCAGTACGTAGAGAAGGTGTTGTCTAAATTCAGGATGAATGATGCTAAACCCAGGACTACCTCTTTGGCAAATCGTATTAAATTGTTAAAGGAGCAATCTCCCATGACAGTTGAGGAATATGAGCACATGACATCAGTTCCGTACACTTGTGCAATTGGGAGTTTGATGTATGCTATGGTTTGCACTAGACCTGATATAACACATTCAGTGGGAGTTGTTAGCAAGTACGTGATAAATCTAGGGAAAGAACATTGGGAAGCTGTGAAGTGGCTTCTGAGTTATCTGAGAGGTACATCCAATACTTCACTTTGTTATGGCAATGGAAAAGTAGTTATGCAAGGTTTTGTGGATGCTGATCTGAGTGGAGATGTTTACTATAGCAAGAGCACATCTGGATATATCTACATTATAGATGGAGTAGCAGTGAGTTGGATGTTCAAGTTTCAGAAATGTGTTGCTCTTTCATCTATTGAGACTGAGTACGTGACAATAGTTGAAGCTGGAAGGAGATGATATGAATGACAGGCTATCTAGAAGAATTAGGCAACAAGCAGTGCAAGAAGATTCTTTATACAGATAGTCAGAGTTTCATACAGTTGGTGAAAAACCTAAGTCTATCATTCAAAGACGAAACACATAAGAAAACGATATCATTTCACTCGTAGGTTAGTGGAAGAAGGTGATATGTGTTTAGAGAAGATAGAGGGTGATAAGAATCACGGTGATCCAAATGTTCCAACTAGACCTATTACACGATCCAAGGCGAAGAAGATTCAACAAACATTCATTCTTCATCTACAAAATTGGATCGGCTCGGTTCAACCATCATTTGTCGAATTAAAAGCTGATACGATTGACAAACGATAATTGAATATTTGCACGGTTGAAGTTGGAAAACTTTAAAAATGTTAACAACAAGGTTTGAACCTACACAAGTGAAGCTCAATAGATTTCAAGTTTATTTCTTTAGCCACTCAAACATATCAATATTTGTTGAAAGATTTTATTGTTTTTTTCATTTTCATTTTGCAATGGTCAAATGGTCAAAATTGACTTCGTCTTTTGTGGAGATTAAAGGGGATCGGGATTGAATCCCGGCCACAAATGTCTTTTGTCGGGAGACTATAAATACCCACAATATGTTATGTAAAAATCAGATTCGTGGATGAATGTAATTCATATCTCAAATTGAGACGTTTCTCTTAGAAATTCAAGCATCATATTTGCCATTTCTAAGTTTCAAGCCATTCTTGTGGTAGAATTGCACCCGAGCCATTCAATCAAGCCTTGATCAAGTTAGATTGTGGAGTGACTCAATTTAGAACAAGGTTCCAAATCTTGCTTCTAGATCTTTGATCGTAAAAGGTAATCTAATTCTAGCCTTATCTATTGGTTGATCCAAATTTCGTATAAGGAAGTGTTAATTACATTGATTCAAGGGTTCTTGCTAAAACAAAAGTTTGGATCGTTGGNTATTTGTTGAAAGATTTTATTGTTTTTTTCATTTTCATTTTGCAATGGTCAAATGGTCAAAATTGACTTCGTCTTTTGTGGAGATTAAAGGGGATCGGGATTGAATCCCGGCCACAAATGTCTTTTGTCGGGAGACTATAAATACCCACAATATGTTATGTAAAAATCAGATTCGTGGATGAATGTAATTCATATCTCAAATTGAGACGTTTCTCTTAGAAATTCAAGCATCATATTTGCCATTTCTAAGTTTCAAGCCATTCTTGTGGTAGAATTGCACCCGAGCCATTCAATCAAGCCTTGATCAAGTTAGATTGTGGAGTGACTCAATTTAGAACAAGGTTCCAAATCTTGCTTCTAGATCTTTGATCGTAAAAGGTAATCTAATTCTAGCCTTATCTATTGGTTGATCCAAATTTCGTATAAGGAAGTGTTAATTACATTGATTCAAGGGTTCTTGCTAAAACAAAAGTTTGGATCGTTGGGCTGAGTATTAGGATTGCCTTATTAATTTGGTATCAGAGCCTAGGTTTACATCTTTGTGGCCGACTCTAGAATTGATTTTATCTTTCATTTTTTTCTATTGTTTATCTTTTCTTTAAATCTGTCCATTTATTTTCTTGCTGTCATTTCTGCCATTATTCATCAACTTTTCACTTTGTTTCTCATTTTCTTCCTAAAGATCACGTTGAGATCTTGAAAAAAAAAAAATCTTATCATATTTGTTCTTACGATTATGATTATAAACAATATTTATCATTTTTTTTAGATCATTTGCATGTTTATTTGAAGATCAAATAAACTTCGATTCACATCTTTTTCTTAATCCATCTAAATCTAGAACCGTTGTGTTTGATATTTTTTTTTCTCATAATCTACGCTTGAAGATAACTTCTAAATTTCTCGAATTTTGTAAAAAGGAGAGTTAGATGGTTCTTAAAATCTTCACGTCCTTTCTTTTTGGGAATTTTTTTTATTTTTTTTATTTTTCAGTGTGCAATTATATCCAAAAATATCTTCGTGTCCCTTATTTGTTTGTTCATGTCTTGTTTTATTTTGTTGTTATTTCATAATTAACTTATCTTGATTGCCTTGAATAGCTTGCTACAAAAAGAATTGCTTTACCGATATATTAGCCTACCTTGATCATAATTTAGTCACTTTCCCAAACAGCCTACTTTTGTGTGTATAAACATGAGTGTCCCTGAGTGTAAAATCAGTGAGTTGAGTGTGTGAGGTTCTAAATATATTCCACTACTGTTTGTACAATCATGAACCAAGACGGAGGAAATGGAGGGGAGATCAATGAAGTTAGGTGGAGAAAAGCACAGGTCGGAACAATTACTTGTTTGAATCAAGTTATTAGTACATTGACAGACCGGATGGAGCGAATTGAAATAGCCTTAGGTAATCTTCAAGGGAGGGAAGTACTCTTGAATGAAGGAGTTGAAAATGAAGAAGATGACAATGTCACCCTTTTAGTGGGACAGTCCCAGGGGAGGGAGAGATGTCGGTCGAGGGAGAGGAAGAGTCAGAAGAAGGGGTAGAGAAATTTTAGCACCAAAAAGAATTGAGATGGAGTACTAGTATGAGAGAGAAAAAGAAAAAGGAGTCGGGGGAGTAAAGCTAAAAATTTCAACTTTCTATGGGAGATCTGATCCAGAGGAGTATTTGCAATATGGGAGCAAAATTGAGCATGTCTTTGATTGCAACAATTTCAGTGAAGAAAGAAAGTTGAAGCTAGTTGTGGCTGAATTTTGTGATTACGCCATTATATGATGGACATCTTTGAAATCAGAGTGGAGGAGAAATTATGAAGAACCAATTAAAACGTGGGAGGAATTGAAGACATTAATGAGAAAAAGGTACATTCCTAAGCATTATTCTCGAGTACTCAAGCAAAAACTCTAACTTTACAACAGGGATCCAAAAGTGTTGAAGAATATTACAAAGAAATGGAGACCCTTATGAATAGAGCATGTATTGATGAAGATGAGGAAGATACAATGACTAGATTTCTTGGTGGGTTAAACCGACAACTTGCTCATCAAGTGGATAGGCAAGCGTACTTTGATATGCAAGAATTGTTACACATTGCTGTCAAAATCGAAGGACAACTAGCTTGGGAGAAGGAGAACTCCAAGAGGTATGGTATTTCAACGTCTACTACTTTCAAACTCCAAGAGGTATGGTATTTCCAAGAGGTATGGGAGTCATTTGGTACTTGTTACAGAAGACTTCTTAAAACTCAAGTTACAGAGAATGATGTTGATGATCAAAGAGACAACCTATTTCACACAAGGTGTTTAGTCAAGGGGACTCCTTGTAGTCTTGTAATTGATAGTGGAAGCTGTACCAATGTCGTAAGTACAATGCTGAAGGTTGCTAATTCCAACCCAACACCATCCTAAATCTTACAAGCTTCAATGGTTCAATGATAGTGGAACAATGAAGGTAACTTCTCAAGCTTTAATATCTTTTACTTTGAGAAAATATAAAGATGAAGTTCTTTGTGATGTTTTACCAATGCATGCTGGTGACATATTGCTTGGCCGGCCATGACAATTTGACAGGAGGGTTATGTATGATGGCTATTTGAATCGGTATTCTTTTGTAAAAGATGGTAGAAAAACCACTCTTGTACATTTGAGTTCTGCAAATGTATTTGCTGATCAATTAAAGTTGGAAGAAAAAATAGAAAGAGTTTGAGGAAAAAGAGTTGAAAGAAAAACAAGAATTGAGTGAAAAAATAGAGAAAAGTCAAAGAGAAAATCATAGCAAAAAAAAAAGAATGAAATTGAAAAAAAAAAAAAAATGTTTGTTGTTTGGCTAGAGTTGGAGAGGTTAGAAAGGCAATGTTCTCACAAAAAACCATCTTTGTACTTGTGTACAAGAAAGGATGTTTGGTCTCTAACGATAACAATTTGTCTTTGCTAGTATGTTTCAATCTCTTTTACAGGAATTTGATGATGTATTCCAAGATGAAGTCCCTAAAGAACTACCTTCCATTAGAGGTATTGAACATAAAATAGATTTCATTCTAGGGGCAGTAATTCCTAATAGGCCAGCTTATAGAGTCAACCCAACTGAGACTAAAGAAATTCAAAGGCAAGTAGATGAGTGATCGCTTGTGGATGTATATGATAAAATGGTGTAAAATTCACAAGAATAAATGCAAGTATACACTATCACAAGTAGCAAGTAATAAGTAAATTATCGATTCCACAGGGAACCTATCTTTTTTGTTGATTTTATTGCTGGAAATTAAGTGAGTTTTTGGGTAGCATTCAAATGGGTGTGGGGGATTTTAACTATTTAAACAAAACTAAAACATAGTGCCACTACTGTCGAAAAACGGAAAATAGAAAATGATAAGAAAATCAACTATAATGAGGAAGGTTCGGCTAAGAGAGATTAAATAGATAAGTTGTTGAGTTTTGTGGTAGATTTTAGTTCCTTCTAATAGATTCTCAAGCCCACTTCCGAGGGTCATGAATGGTGATTATTTCCATAATCGTTGTAATTTCTATTAACAAGGCTCTAGGAGAACAATTATTCCTAACCCTTCTATTACCTTCAAGTCTTCTTGCTATGGAACTAAAGTATTAGAGAGGATTGCATTGCTTCCTCTCTTCTCCCGAATAAGAGAACAACTATGTATGTAAAGTAGCTAATTAAACATACATGTAAATCATTAACAACAACTCTTTAATAAACTAAAATCATACTGTCAACATATTTAAACTATATAAAACTCTCTCACCTCCTCTATTAAGTTTAGCTCTCCATACAAACTGAATTAAACAGAGGAATCCGCATCTTCATCATGTAAAATTGATGGAATAAGAAAATAGAGAGTTATCCCGATTTTTTGCCATTCGTCAATGGAAGTTTCCTTTTCTTGAGCTCTCACGTCCACCTCTTTGCCCTAATCAATCCTTGTTGGTCTTCTTTTCCTTCAGCTGTCAACAACTGAAGGATTAGGGTTTTCTTCTTCTTCTCTGGTTTCACACCAGTTCATTGCAGCAGAGGCTGCTGTTGTGTAATTCGATTTTCTCCCCAAAATGTGGCTCCTCTCCTCTTGGTCTTCCTTTTTCTTTTATATTGAGTATGAGTTCCCCTTTAGGGCTGAAAAGGAATAAGTAGTCCACATAGGATGTTTCTCATTGGGTAGTCAATGACCCACTTTGACTGATGATGTGGATTTAAAATTTTCATGTCATCCCCCATTTGTTTCCAAATTTGCTACTCCCACATGCTTTAGCATAAATGTCTGAAATTTTACCATATAACTCAATTAAATATACAATTAAGATCGATTTATGCCAAATCATTTTTTTTTCATGTTAGACTACAATAAACGATTTCATGCTCACTAAGTAGAATAAATGGGTAATAAATGAGAAAATGGTGAATAAGAGTGCAATATTAACTACAAAAAGACTTGATATAACTCTACTTTTAGAGAGTTATCAAGGAGCTTATGGAGAAGGGCTATATACGAGAGAGTTTGAGTCCATGTTCTGTATCAGTCTTATTGGTGCCGAAGAAAGATGAAATTGGCGCATGTATGTGGATTGTAGATCCATAAAAAAAATCACGGTAAAGTATCGACATCCTATTCCTAGGCTAGACAATATGCTTGATGAATTTCATGGTTCATGTTTATTTACAAAGATTGACTTGAAATCTGGATATCATCAAATTAGAATGCATCTAGGAGACGAATGAAAAACGACATTCAAAACTAAGTTTGGATTGTATGAATGGCTTGTTATGTCTTTTGGGTTAACTAATGCTCCTAGTACATTTATGCGCTTAATGAATCACGTTTTGAGAGAATATTTAGGAAAGCATGTTGTTGTGTATTTTGATGATATTTTAATTTATTCAAAGACTTTGCATGAGCATGTGGAGCATGTTAAGTTAGTTTTGATTACACTTAGAAAAGAGAAACTTTATGCTAATTTTAATAAGGGTAGGCATGGAAAAAGTTAACTTTCTTGGCTTATAGTTGATACAAATGGGGTAGAAGTAGATAGAAAGTTAAAGCAATCAGGGATTGGCCAACACCACAAAATGCAAGTGAAGTTCGTAGTTTTTATGGGTTAGCTAGCTTTTATAGGAAATTTATAAAAGATTTTAGCACCATAGCTGCACCATTGAATGACTTAGTGAAAAAGAATGTTGTTTTTAAATGGGTAGATATGCAAGAGAATGCATTTAATGAGCTTAAAAATAAATTAACCAATGCTCCATTACTTGTCTTGCCTAACTTTGATAAAACTTTTGAAATTGAGTGTGATGGAAAACCCGTAATGTATTTTAGTGAAAAACTAAATGGGGCAGCATTGAACTATCCTACCTATGATAAAGAATTGTTTGCTTTAGTTCGCACATTGCAGGTGTGGTGATAAGGCAACCCTAATCCTCAGCCCAACGATCCAAGCTTTTGTTTTAGCAAGAACCCTTGAATCAAAGTAATCAACACCTCCTTATACGAAATTTGGATCAACCAAGAGATAAGGCTAGAATTAGATTACCTCTTACGATCGAAGATCTAGAAGCAAGATTTGGAACCTTGTTCTAAATTGAGTCACTTCACAATCTAACTTGATCAAGGTTTGATTGAATGGCTCGGGTGCAATTCTAACACAAGAATTGCTTGAAACTTAGAAATGACAAATATGATACTCGGATTTCTAAGGGAAACGTCTCAATTTGAGAACTAAATTACATTCATCCACGAATCTGATTTATACATAACATATTGTGGGTATTTATAGTCTCCCGACAAAAGACGTTTGTGGCCGGGATTCAATCCCGATCTTCTTTAATCTTCACAAAAGACGAAGTCAATTTTGACCATTTGACTATTGCAAAATGAAAACAAAAAAATAAATAATAAATAAAATCTTTCAACAAATGTTGATATGTTTGAGTGGCTAAAGAAATAAACGTGAAATTTATTGGGCTTCACTCGTGTAGGTTTAAACCTTGTTGTTGACATTTTAAAGTTTTCCAACTTTAACTGTGCAAATATTCAATTGTCCTTCGTCAATCATATCAGCTTCTAATTCTACAAATGATGGTTGAACCGAGCCGATCCGATGAAGAATGAATGTTTGTTGAATCTTCTTCGCCTTGGATCGTGTAATAGGTTCAGTTGGAACATTTGGAACACTGTGATTCTTATCATGTGACAACACTATTTATGGCCTAGAGAATTTGTGATCCGCTCTGATCATGAAAGCTTGAGTGATCCACTCTGATCATGAAAGCTTGAAGTATCTTAAGGGTCAAAGCAAACTGAACTTTAGGCATGAATTTGTGGCAACACTACTTATGGCCTAGAGAATTTGTGATCCACTCTGATCATGAAAGCTTGAAGTATCTTAAGGGTCAAGCAAACTGAACCTTAGGCATGAATTTGTGGCAACACTACTTATGACCTAGAGAATTTGTGATCCACTCTGATCATGAAAGCTTGAAGTATCTTAAGGGTCAAAGCAAACTGAAATGAATTTGTGGCAACACTACTTATGACCTACAGAATTTGTGATCCACCCAGATCATGAAAGCTTGAAATATCTTAAAGGTCAGAGAAAACTGAACCTTAGGCATGAATTTGTGGCAACACTACTTATGGCCTAAAGAATTTGTGATCCATTCTAATCATGAAAACTTGAAGTATCTTAAGGGTCAAAGCAAACGAACCTTAGGCATGAATTTGTGGCAACACTACTTATGGCCTAGAGAATTTGTGATCCACTCTGATCATGAAAGCTTGAAGTATCTTAAGGGTCAAAGCAAACTGAACTGAATTTGTGGCAACACTACTTATGACCTACAGAATTTGTGATCCACCCAGATCATGAAAGCTTGAAATATCTTAAAGGTCAGAGAAAACTGAACCTTAGGCATGAATTTGTGGCAACACTACTTATGGCCTAGAGAATTTGTGATCCATTCTAATCATGAAAACTTGAAGTATCTTAAGGGTCAAAGCAAACGAACCTTAGGCATGAATTTGTGGCAACACTACTTATGGCCTAGAGAATTTGTGATCCCCTCTGATCATGAAAGCTTGAAGTATCTTAAGGTCAAAGCAAACTGAACCTTAGGCATGAATTTGTGGCAACACTACTTATGGCCTAGAGAATTTGTGATCCACTCTAATCATGAATGCTTGAAGTATCTTAAGGGTCAAAGCAAACTGAACCGGATCATGAAAGCTTGAGTGATTCACTCTGATCAAGCAATTCTTGTGGTAGAATTGCACCCGAGCCATTCAATCAAGCCTTGATCAAGTTAGATTGTGGAGTGACTCAATTTAGAACAAGGTTCCAAATCTTACTTCTAGATCTTCGATCGTAAGTGGTAATCTAATTCTAGCCTTATCTCTTGCTTGATCCAAATTTCATATAAGGAAGTGTTAATTACTTCGATTCAAGGATTTTTGCTAAAACAAAAGCTTGGATCGTTGGGTTGAGGATTAGGGTTGCCTTATCAGAGGTGCAATGAATCCAGCGACATGTTGACAAAATGTGTTTTGATGTTGGAAAATTGAGGTTATGCAAAACCTTAATTGATATGATGCAGTGAAAATGCTGTTGGTTGACTGGATCAATCTCTAAGTGAGAGAATTGTTAGGTTATCGAACCTGCTACTTATTTATAGCTTAGTCAATGGTTATACATAATAAAACTATATATGGAAAATGACATATAAAGTAAATTGTGAGTAAGTAGAATGCTATATTCAATAAATCTATATGGTAGATACTTATGATTATATCTTGTAAAGCTATGTATAGTAAACTGAACCCCCCACACACATATGTCTTTAGACAGAGGTTTGAAAATGTACTTTCGTTATTATTCTCTGTCGAACTATATATCTGAAGTCATTAATAAAACCTTTAGCCAATATTTCTCTTTGAATTTTCTCTCTCCTGTTATTTATGTTCATCTTGATCGAGTGTGTGCATTGAAGTGCAATCCTAACACTAGCTTTCTTACCTTTACCACTTGACTATTCCTCTCGCCTCCTATGATAGTTCTTTGAAGTTGATTTGTTCATGAAACTTGGAGTCTATAAGAAATTTGTTCCACTTAAAATGATTTATTGTAGCGTTAGATTTGTTGCGAGGAAGTCTACCAATTTTGGTAATTTTTTTAAAAAATTTCCCTCCTCCTCCCCTCAATAAGATGGTTAGAGATTTCTGCTCCAATCAATGTTTTCAATGAAAATCTCCCTATTTCCCCCTCGAATATAATGACATCTGCTTATGGGATGGTTTTTTTTTTTTTTTTTTCTTCTAGCTCCATAATTTAATGATGAAAGCTTGTTGGTCTCCTTCAATGGACCTATTGGGTAGAGCAATCCACATTTCTTTTTCCCTCGATTTGTGCGTGAAAAGTCTTCCTTTAGTTACCACGAAGCTATACAAATTGATTTAAACGAATGACATTAGTGGTAAAGAAGGAGTTTTAGATTTTTTCTAATTTAGTTAAAAACCTACCCATTTTTTAATTTCTCAAAATTCTACCTGTCCAAACTCCAATGCTTACATGGTGTTTGTACAATAATCTTCCTTCTTCCAACTACAACTTAACTCATCTATCCACTACATATGTTGCCTTACCCGGTAGGTATGAATGGTGCAAATTTCATGAATGTATGAATGATCACCTAATATGAAATCACTTTTAGACCGTATTTGTGGAGTAAATTAGGTACCAAATTGCTGCTTTCAACTACATATCATCTTCAATTGTGAAACTGAGGTGGTTAATAGAACTTTAGGAACTTTATTTTTAGGCTATTATTTCTAATAATATTAAGTCTTCAGAAGAATTTTTGTTATTTGTAGAGTTTGCCTATATTAGAGAAATTCATAGTACCACTTATTATTCTCCTTTTGAAGTTGTTTATGGATTAATCCACTTACGCTTCTTGATTTGATTCTTATTTCTTCTAATATTATTTGAGTGAAGCCACCACAAGTAAGCAAATTTGATTTAAACATTGAACAAAGAGGTGAAGGAGAGAATTGAAAAACAAAATTTTAAAATTGCTTCAAGAATTAACAAACGATGGAAGGAAATAATTTTTCAACCCGGTGACTGGGTTTGAATACATTTTCGCAAGGGGTGATTTTCATCTCAAAGGAAGACAATGTTACATCCAAAAGGGGGTGACCCTTATCAAGTTCTCGAAAGAATTAATAACAAAGCATATAAAATTGATCTTTAGAGAGAATTTTTAGTTAATTTTACTTCCAATGTTGCTAACTTGAGTCCTTTTGATGTAAGTGATGATTTTTCAGATTCGAGGACGAATCTTTTTGAAGAGGAAGAAGATGATAAGGATCACGGTGTTCCAAATTGTTCCAACTGAACCTATTACACAATCTAAGGCTAAGAAAAATCAACAAGCATTCATTCTTCACTTACAAAATTGGATTGACTCGGTTCATCATTTATTTCATGTGTTACAAGCTGATTCAAGTGAGGAAACACCATTTGGAGCTTCAGAAATGAATATTTTCACGGTTGAAGGAGCGGATGAGGTTGCTATAAATAACACTTGATTGATAATTTGTTAGAAAACTTTATTTATTATTTAGTTCCATAATTACCGCTGAGAATTTCGAGGCACCCTATATGGTGAGATAGCAGTAGTGACTAAGCCTTAATTTCCTAGAGCTCAAAGTTACCTATGGATACTTACTAGGATAAGGATGCGATGAGAGTCGATGCTTACTGAGTATTTATATACTCACTGATTTTCCTTTTCTTTTTTAGGCATTTGCAAACTGTCGGCCATGGTGGAGGAGCGCTTGAGAGTTGTGCGGTCATAGAGGGGGTCGTTCGGGAGCGTCTTCTGCTTTGTATTGAGTCATCTGTATTTTGTTTCGTAATTTATCTCAAACCATTCTCTCATTTGTTAATTTGAACAACACCGACTTGTAATAGGATTCGTTTTGTATTTAATTGTTGTGTAGTTTGTTGTCTTATTCATTTTAAATTTTATAGAATTTTCATTCTTGACTTTTTTATTTTATTTTATTTTTTCTTTCATTTGCTTTTGTCTTCGTTTTTTAAGCCACGGTCCGAGATTCGAAGCATAGAAAATCGATTCGTGAAATCCTCTTTACACAAACCTTGAGCTAAAAGCCTATTTTTTTTTTTTTTTTTAATAACACTTTGATTTCTATCAATTTTGTTTCTAAAAACATATTTAGTTCCAATAATAAAAATATTACAAGGTAGGAACTACTCCCAAACTTTGTTCCTTTGGAATTCATTTAATTATTGTATAGCCAAAATCTAAAATTGACATTTTTAAGATTTTTTTTTTTGTTCAATTTCAAAAATAAAAGCAAGATTATTAAACAAATTAAAAGATGAGGAAGTTTTCACCTTTGGAATCACCAGGAATGAAGTCATTGAGAAGAGATAAGGTGTACTTCTATTCTTTAGGCATTGATAAAAACGTTTTTTCTTCTTTTTCATTTAAGCTCACTCCTTTTCTTGAAACAATTTGAGTGATAAGTAAATCTCTAAAATTTCTTTTTATAGATTCATTAGTTGACTGTATAGATACGTCGATTACTAAACTTTTCTTATTGAAAATTTTAAAGTTTTATTGGTAGATGAATAAGGAAGAAAAATATCAATACCCATTTTGAATAAAAAATTTCCAAGTTTTATTTAGGGTTTTAAATAAAACATTTGCAACAATTTTTTTTTTTTTGAAATAACCAATATTTTAAAATTTTGTAATGTCAAAGTCCATTATCTAAGATCCCATTTTAAACGCTTCCAAAAAAAAAATATATATTAAACGTAACAAGTGTATTAATTACTTTCAAAAAATATATATATATACATACATATATATATATATATATATATACATATATATATATATATATATATATTTAGGTAAATTATACAAATTTTTTTTCAAAAGAGCACACTATCAAATTCTAGTCTATAATCACACTTAAGTGATTAAAAAACCTTTTTTTTATTTCAATTTTTATTTTATTTTATTCTTTTTGCAAAACTTGCCATTCTTTTCAAATTATTCTTGTATTTTATCATAAAAACAAAAGTAAATTTTTAAAAATCATCAACTACCAGTTTTGTTTAAACCTATAAATTTTAGAAGGTCCAAACCTATACAGACTAGTATTAGTTGAAAAGGTCTAACAATAGAAATTGTATTTTTTTTATATATAAATTTAACTTATTTGTCTACTCATTTAACAAGCTAATTTTTTAAAATTTAAGTTCAGAAAGACCTCTAATTAATGAGTTTTTTTTTTTTTATTTCGAAATATTTAAAATTAAGTGCATGCTAGTATATCTTAGTCATTTGTGACGTGGCCAAGAATTATCATGCAAAGTCCAAAGATTTTATCATTTGTAAGACAGTCAATTAAATCAATAGTGATTATCTCTATTTTCAACAAACAAAACTTTTCTATCATTAATATTTTTAATTATGTAATTATTTTTATCACAAACAACTCTAAACCTTTTATCACATAATTTATTAATACGAAATAATTCATGCTTTAAATCATCAACTAAAACAACATTTTCAATAAGAGTACAAAATTGTTACCTTTAGTACAATTACAGATTATTTTACCTTTCTTGTTATCATCAAATGTAACACTTGAAAAAAGAACAAAATCGTTCAAAGTCAACAAAGAGGCAAATGAGTCATTTTGTCCCTTCAACCCATTAATTGGGGTCCAATTGGAACCCTTGCAATAAGAATTATAAAAGCGAAAAAGAAAGAGAGTAGAGAGAGAGAGAGAGAGAGTTAAGAGAAATTGAAAGAGAGAAAAAAAGAAAATCACCGAAAAACTCGTCGAACCACCGCCGAAAGTCACATACAGGTACGATCTAGTTGCAAGGACTCCTTCTTGGAAGGAAGAAGTTTTGGATGACCGAAATCCCATTTTCCATCAAGAACAAAGAAAATCGGTGAGGTAAGATCTCAAGTGTTCTTCCTCATATCTGAGCCTGTTTCTTTTGAACCGAATCTCAAACTTTGATATGTTCATTTAGGAAAGGTCCTCCACTGATTTTGTGAAGAAACCTAACCGGAAACGTGAACTGGAAGCAGAAGATCGAGTGTTCTTCCAAGAACGATAAGGAATTGAACGAACCTACTTCGAATAATCTTAATCAGTTTGTGTTCGAGTAACAATTAATGAAAAAAAAAATACTAGGATCTAGATGCAACTACAATCGAAAACTTCTTTGAAAGAACCGATTCGATTTGAATTCAGAATCAAAAGATATGAAAAAGAGAAAATGAAAAGAAAACTAATCGATTTGTACATCTCATAGGAGATAGAAAGTTTTCGTTGAGCCATGTGTCAACTGGCGAGAGGAGAAATGCGTCTGGTTAGGGCCTACGTGGTGTAACACATCAAACGTGGTGAGGGGCGACGTGTTTCCACCTAGAACAAGATACGCGGCTGCATTGATTCGATCCAACCCATGCAGTTTGACCCGAACCGACCCAAGACCAAACTCGACTTGACCTATAGTCCATAGGAAAATGAATCAACTCGGCCCGCCATCCGACCCGAATCGGTCTACGACCTGCAACTAAAGATTTGTCCTCCGCTTGTGGCATTCATGTGTGAATCATGCGAGTAAGTTCCTCCCTCAGTGCGTGGAAGTGTGTGTCGATGGGTGTAAGCTTCTTTTCGATCCGCTCGACTTTCGTTTGCTCTTTTTTTTATCATGATTCCAATTCTATCCATATTTTATGTGATTTAGAACTTAATTGAAGAAAATCCCTCTTTTTGGACACCCTATTTATGTGAAAATGTTAAATGAAATGGTACGCGTCAATCATTTAAGTCACCACACATATTTTTAGGAATAAATATTTGTAGGTATCGGGTGTATAATTTTTCCTATGAAATGAACTTAGGTTATTGGAATATTGAGAGTATGGAAGCATGATGTGTAGAATGCTATTATGTTTTATGCTTTTGATATGTGTGTATTTAATTCATGTTGAAAGAAGAATGAAAATTTGTGATATGGGCTCTCGGTGTTTGATGGATGTCCTTGCCCCGTTGAGCACGTATTTATTTTACATGAATTATGTATAATGATTCTAGATAATTACGGTGTATACATTCAACTAATTCTATTGAACTTAGAAACTTGTGGTTAGGTTGACTAGTTTCTAAATTTAGACCTAACTTTTCACTTGTAGCCCACCAGACCACTCTGGCTTACAAATTATCATACTGTCCTTAGGGTGCAAGTTGTGTGAAGTGTGTCAACAGTCTTGTGGGGGACTAAAAGTTTCTGAGACCAATCCTAGCCATTTTCGCATGGAAAACGAGAGACCCACGTTATACAACCCATTTGTTGGATGAAATAAGGGAGTGGTCATGCTCCCCATTGAAGTGTTCGTTCACTCCTTAGGTAAGACACCATATAGTCTCATATGAGCCATGCATGAGGTAGAACCTCACAGAGAGTCACCAGTCATTCACAACTCGACATAAGGAACTCCCAGGGTTTAAAATTTAAAGACGGAGCCCAAAATAGCCTTAAGAGGACAAGACTAGAACCAAACATCCTAGAGCAAATGAGAAACCTTGGGAATCTGTTACGCCTAATATACGATGAGAGCCTACAAGTAGATGGCTTACTGAGTATAACTTTTATACTCATCCCTATTCATTTTCCTTTTCAATTGTGTGATGCCGGGTCAAGAGAGGGCATGTTTGAGATACGTGGATGGCCACAGAGGAAAACGTTTTCTGAGGCGTCAGTCTTGTCTCTTTTTTTTCTTTTCTTTTTACTTTCACAAAGTTTCATGTATCTTCAATGTCAAAACTTGTCACGATTTGTTACATTGTATTAAATTTCTCGTCTTTTGAAATAAATGATCTTTTTTTCATGTCTTTTCAAATATTTCTTACACTCACATTGTCGCTTTGAGTCACGGTTCATTGTAAACATTTGGGCCGTGACACCAAAGGTTATTAAGTTACCATTCTTCTTGGAAATATTCACAATCTTCTATTTATTTTCCATCATGTGTAACCTAAACAAGTTCAACTATCTTCCAAAACTAAAAACTTACCGATCTTATAGTTTCTTGACAATTTCCAGAGCGTCATCTTTTGATTCAAATCAACCTCGATTTCCTTCCTAAATTTTGTACAAAATTTTTCAAAGAACAACCTACTTAAGAATCAGAATTTAATTCTAAGAATAACTCCCTAATTTAGAGTAAAAATGAAACTAATAACCCAAAAAGGTTACCTTTAATTCTTCCATTCTTTCATGATTCTCGATGGATTGGAACAAAATGAAAGTTCATATTTGATATCCTCAATCTTCTAAACATCTCTTGTGAAGGAACTTCAGCAAGATTTTGACTGGAAACTACCGTTATGGGCAAATCTCAACTTTCTCGCTAACCCATTTCCAAAACACCAACCTTTTTTTCTCTCTCTTCTTTTCTTTTCCTTTTTTTTTTTTTTTTTTTTTTTTTTTTTTTTTTTTTTTTTTTTTTTTTTTTTTTTTTTT
>NW_019646439.1:110310-163544 GCF_002806865.2 Cucurbita pepo subsp. pepo
TTTTTTTTTTTTTTTTTTTTCCCTCTTCATTTACTGCAAGGTGGGTCAAAATGACCAATTTCACCTCAGAATTGACTTTCACCGATTTTTCTAATTTTTTTATTATTTTCTATATATGTATAGAGAAATTTTTCTAAGCATTTTTTTTTTTCATGCACACTCACGTGCCAGTGTGCAACAATAGAGAGTCATGTGGCGCATGTGCTTCACTTGTGACTTTTTATGGTGAAGGACAATGATACTCCTACTCTCCGGACAACCAGACTTCTCAATGTTGACAAACGGTCTCTCTTATGTGATGACCCAAACATCAAAACCTTGCACCACTTGGAAGGGAGAAAACCCCAATCTCCAAATGAAATCTAAAAACCCTAAGGGTTGCTTAGATACCACGAAATCATTGGTAAAATACTAGATGTATGGGAATGATCAAGCTTGATGATTTAGAATAGAATGTCAAAGAAAAGAAGTGTATAAAACAATAAAAAAGTGTTTAAAATCTTAACCCTAATTTGGAAACCCTAATCAGACACGTTTGAAGTACATGCTAAAAAAAAAAAAGAAGAGTAATGGTCGATGTTTTTCGAAATTATCTAAGGTAATAAGCTTGATGATTGTAGAATAGAATGTCAAAGAAATGGAGTGTATAAAAAAGTAAAAAAAAATGCTTAAAATTGTAACCAAATTTGGAAACCCTAATTCAGGATATTTGAGACACGTGCTAAAAAGACTGAGTAACAGTTGATGTTTTTCGAAATTTTTGTAGGGAATGATTAGGCTTGATAATTTAGAATAAATTGTCGAACAAAAGGAGTGTATAAAACAGAAAAAATGTACTTACAATTGTAACCCTAATTTGGAAACTCTAATCCGATTGTTTGAAGCACGTACTAAAAAAACTGAGTAACGGTTGATGTTTTTCGAAATTTTCTTGGGGAAAAATTAAGCTTGATGATTTAGAATAGAATGTTGAAGAAAATGAGTGTATAAAGCAGTAAAAAATTGCTTAAAATCGAAAATCTAATTTGAAAACCCTAATCCGGGACGTTTGAAGCACGTGCTAAAAAAACCTGAGTAACAATCGATCTTTTTCGAAATTTTAGTGGGGAATGATCAAGCTTGATGATTTAGAATATAATGTCGAAGAAGCGGAGTGTATAAAATAGTAAAAAAGTGCTTAAACTCAAACTATAATTTGGAAACCCCAATCCGGGACGTTTGAAGTATGTGCTAAAAAAACCTAGTAACAGCTGATGTTTTCCAAAATTTTCTTGGGTAACAATTAAGCTTGATGATTTAGAATAGAATGTAGAAGAAAATGAGTATATAAAAAGTGCTTAAAATCGAAACTCTAATTTGGAAACCCTAATTCGGGACGTTTGAAGCAAGTGCTAAAAAAAACTGAGTAACGGTTGATGTTTTTTGAAATTTTTGTGGGGAATGATCACGCTTGATAATTTAGAATAGAATGTTGAAGAAGCGGAGTGTATAAAAAAGTAAAAAAGTGCTTAAAATCGAAACTCTAATTTGGAAACCTAATATGGGACATTTGAAGCACGTGTTAAAAAAACTGAGTAATGGTCGATGTTTTTCGAAAGTTTAGTGGAGAATGATCAAGCTTGATGATTTAGAATAGAATGTAGAAGAAACGGGGTGTATAAAACAATAAAAAAAAAGTGCTTAAAATCGAAACCCTAATTTGAAAACCCTTATCCGCGACGTTTGATGCACGTGCTACAAAAAATTAGTAACAGTCGATGTTTTTTGAAATTTTTGTGGGAAATGATCAAGCATGATGATTTAGAATGGAATATCGAAGAAACGGAGTGTATAAAATAGTAAAAAAAAAAAAAGCTTATAATCGAAACCCTAATTTGAAAATCCTATTCTGGGACGTTTGAAGCACGTGCTAAAAAAACTACTCACGATCGACGTTTTTCAAAATTTTTATGGGGAATGATCAGGCTTGATGATTTAGAATAGGATGTCGACGAAACAAGGTATAACACAGTAAAAAAGTGCTTAGAATCGAAACCCTAATTTAGCAACCCTATTCTCGGACATTTAAAGTACGTGTTAAAAAAAACTACTCACGGTTGACGTTTTTCGAAATTTTTGGGGGAAATGATCTGGCTTGATGATTTAGAATAGAATGTCGAAAAAATGGAATGTACAAAACAGTAAAAAAGTGCTTAAAATCGAAACCCTAATTAATCCGGGACGTTTGAAGCACGTGCGAAAAGAATCGAGTAAAGTTTGACGTTTTTTAAATTTTTGTGAGGAATGATCAGGCTTGATGATTTATAATGGAATGTTGAAGAAACGGAGTGTATAAAACAGTAAAAAAGTACTTAAAATCGAAACTCTAATTTGGAAACCCTAATCCGAGACATTTGAAGCACGTGCTAAAAAAAACTGAGTAACAGTCGATGTTTTTCGAAATTTTAGGGGGAATGATCAAGCTTGATGATTTAGAATAGAATCTCGAAGAAGCGGAGTGTATAAAACAGTAAAAAAAAGTGCTTAAAATCGAAACCCTAATTAATTCGGGACGTTTGAAGCATGTGCTAAAAGAATCGAGTAAAGTTTGACGTTTTTTAAAAATTTTGTGATGAATGATCAGGCTTGATGATTTAGAATGGAATGTTGAAGAAACAGAGTGTATAAAACAGTAAAAAAGTACTTAAAATCGAAACTCTAATTTGGAAACCCTAATTCGGGACGTTTGAAGTACGTGCTAAAAAACACCTGGTAACGGTCAACATTTTTCAAAATATTTATGGATATGATCAGGCTTGATTATTTAGAATAGAATGACGAAGAAAAGGAGTGTATAAAACAGTAAAAACGTGCTTAAAATCAAAACCCTAATATGGGACGTTTGAAACACGTGCTAAAAAAATCGAGTAACGGTTGATGTTTTTCGAAATTTTTGTGGGGGAATGATTAGGCTTGATGATTTAGAATAGAATGTCGAAGAAACGGAGCGTAAGNAGTTAAAATCAAAACTCTAATTTGGAAACCCTAATCAGGAACGTTTGAACTATGTGCTAAAAAAACTGAGTAACAGTCAATGTCTTTCGAAATTTTCTTTGGGAATAATTAAGATTAAGCTTGATGATTTAGAATAGAATGTCGAAAAAATTGAGTGTATAAAACAAGTAAAAAAGTGCTTAAAATCAAAGCCCTAATTTTAAAACGGGGGTGCTATTCCTTCAAGCTTTTGCAGACTATCTTATTTACTAAATTTGGATCTTGCACATAACCAATTAGAAGAAGGAAGTATCCCGTCAAATCTCAAACGTTTGAGCACAATGATAGAGAAGAAATATTTATCATTTGTCTATTTTGGAAAAAATAATATCAGTCAAATCACAAGACTTCTATTACTTTGAGAGGAAACTAGAATTGATGAGGAATATAGATCTCTCCGAAAACTACTTGGTTGGTTCCATTCTAAGTGAGATAACGATGCATGATTTAGAATAGAATGTCAACTAAACAACTTGTATCAAATAGTAAAAAACTGCTTAAAATTGAAACCATAATTTGGAAACCTTAATCCAAGACGTTTGAAGCACGTGTTAAAAAAATTGGGTAACGGTCCATGCTTTTCGAAATATTTGTGGGAAATGATTAGGCATGATGATTTAGAATAGAATGTCGAAGAAACGGAGTGGGTAAAACAGTTAAAAAAGTGCTTAAAATCGAAACCCTAATTTAGAAGCCTAATCTGAGACGTTTGAAGCACATTCTAAAAAAACCGAGTAACTGTCCATGTTTTTCGAAATTTTTGTGGGGAATGATCAAGCTTGATGATTTAGAATAGAATTTTGAAGTAACGGAGTGTATAAAAGAGTAAAAACATGCTTAAAATGGAAACCCTAATCCGGGACGTTTGAGGCACGTACTAAAAAACTCGTAACGGTCGATGTTTTATAAAATTTTTGTTTGGAATGATCAAGCTTGATGATTTATAATATAATGTCGAAGAAATGGAGAGTATAAAACAGTAAAAAAGTGCTTAAAATCGAAACCATAATTTGGAAACCCCAATTTGGGACGTTCGAAGCACGTTCTAAAAAAAACCGAGTAACTATCCATGTTTTTCGAAATTTTTGTAGGGAATGATCAATCTTGATGATTTAGAATAGAATTTTGAAGTAACAGAATGTATAGAAGAGTAAAAAAGTGCTTAAGATGTAACCCTAATCAGGGACGTTTGAAGCACGTGCAAAAAAAACCAAGTAACGCTCGATATTTTTTGAAATTTTTGTAGGGAATCATTAGGCATGATGATTTAGAATAGAATGTCGAAGAAATGGAGTGTGTAAAACATTAAAAAAAATGCTTAAAATCAAAACACTAATTTGTTAACCCGAATCCGGGACGTTAGAAGCACGTTCTAAAAAAACTGAGTAATTGTCCATGTTTTTCAAAATTTTTGTCGGGAATGATCAAGCTTGGTAATTTAGAATAGAATTTTGAAGTAACAGACTGTATTTGTAAAAAGGTGCTTCAAATGGAAACCTTAATCTGGGACGTTTGAAGCACGAGCTAAAAAAATCGAGTAATTGCCCATGTTTTTAGAATTTTTTGTGGGGAAATTTGAAGCTTGATGATTTTTTATATGAACTAAGAAACATCAATCATACAATATACTTCAATGAAGATGTGAAGAAAAGGTTGTCAAAATTATCAAAAGATGTTTCAATTCATGCCACATTGAACAAGAATGAAGTTTGGTTGTTATAAATTTTGGGTGGGTTACAATTTAGAGTAATTTAGAGTTATTGTATTTTAATACTTTTTATTTACTTTAGGTTATATTTACATAATGGCTAATTATGGCCATAAAGTATGAATGTTACAAACTCTTGGAATGTATTTAATAGTTTCATTTTTTAGGCTATATAAAGTCAGGTATGTTGTATTTGTAAGCAATAAAAGAAGCATTTGTGCTCTTCTTTGCAATTTTATGTAGTTTAGGTTGCATGTAGAATCATTCAAGCTCGACATTATCAATCTTGCTTGTGGAGTGATTCGAATCTCAATCAAGTGTTCTTGCCTTGAGATATTTGATCAACAAGAATCATTCAAGCTAGACATAATCCATCTTGCTTGTGGAGTGATTGGAATCTCAGACAATGTTCTTGCCTTGAGATATTCGATCAACAAGGTAATCCGAATCTTACTCACCTTGTAGTGATTAAATTTATAACAATCAAACTTCTTTCTTCTTCAATGTGGCATGAATTAAAACATCTTTTGATAATTTTGACAAACTTTTCTTCACATCTTCATTGAAGTATATTGTATGATTGATGTCTTTTGGTTCATACCAATTTTGAATAGAATTTTGAAGTAACAGTGTGTATAAAAGAGTAAAAAAGTGCTTAAAATGGAAACCCTAATCTGGGACGTTTGAAGAACGTTCTAAAATAACCGAGAAACAGTTGATGTTTTTAAAAACTTTCGTTTGGAATGATCAAGCTTGATGATTAAGAATAGAATGTCAAAGAAGTGGAGTGTATAAAACAGTAAAAACGTGCTTATAATCGAAACAATATTTTGGAAACACTAATTTGAGACGTTTGAAGCACTAAAAAAACTCAGTAATGTTCGATGTTTTTTGAAAATTTTGTGGGGAATGATTAGGCATGATAATTTAGAATAGAATGTCAAAGAAATGGAGTGTATAAAACAGTAAAAATGTGGTTAAAATCGAAACCCTAATTTGGAAACCCCAATCCGGGACGTTTGAAGCACGTTTTAAAAAAACCGAGTAATTGTCCATGTTTTCGAAATTTTTGTGGGAAATGATTAGGCTTATTTAGAATAGAATGTTAAAAAAACAGAGTGTATAAAACGGTAAACGAGTGCTTAAAATCGGACCCTAATTTTGAAACCCCAACTTGCGACGTTTGAAGCATGTTCTAAAAAAACTAAGTAACTGTCCATGATTTCAAAAATTTTATGGGGACTGATCAGGCTTGATGATTTAGAATTGAATGTCAAAGAAACGGAGTGTATAAAATAGTAAACGAGTGCTTAAAATCGAAACCCTAATCCGGGAAACTTGAAGCACGTGCTAAAAAAATCGAGTAACGGTCGATGTTTTTTAAATTTTTTGTGCAGAATGATGAAGCTTGATTATTTAGAATAGAATTTCGATGAAACGGAGTGTATAAAACAGTAAAAGAGTTCTTAAAATCGAAACCTTAATTTTGAAACCCTAATCCGGTACGTGTGAAGCACGTGCTAGAAAAACTGAGAAACGGTTGACGTTTTTTGAAATTTTTGTGGGGAATGATCAAGCTTGATAATTTAGAATAGAATTTCAACGAAACGGAGTGCATAGAATAGTAAGAGAGTGCTTAAAATCGAACCCTATTTTGGAAACCCTAATCTAGAACGCTTGAAACACGTGCTAAGAAAATCTTGGAACGGTCGACGTTTTTCAAAATTTTTGTGGGGAATCATCAAACTTGATGATTTAGAATAGAATGCTGAAGGAACGGAGTGTATAAAACACTAAACGAGTGCTTAAAATCGAAACCATAATTTTGAAACCCTAAGCCGATACATTTGAAGCACGTGCTAAAAAACCCAAGTAACGGTAAACGTTTTTTTAAATTTTTATGGGGAATTATCAAGCTTGATTATTTAGAATAGAATTTCGACGAAAGGGAGTGTATAAAACAGTGCTTAAAATCGAACCGTATTTTGTTAACCCTAATCCGGAACGTTTGAAGCACGTGCTAAAACAACCATTTAACGATCGACGTTTTCCGAAATTTTTATGGTGAATGATCAGGCTTGATGATTTAGAATTGAATGTCAAAGAAAGGGAGTGTATAAAACAATAAAAGAGTTCTTCAAATAGAAACCATAATTTTTAAACCCTAATCTGGGACGTTTGAAACACGTGTTAAAATAATCGAGTAACGGTCAATGTTTTTAAATTTTTTTTTGGGGAATGATGTGGCTTGATTATTTATAATAGAATGTCGAAGAAATTAAGTGTGTAAAACACTAAAAGAGTGCTTAAAATTTAAACCCTAATTTGGATAACCTAATCGAGGACGCTTGAAGCACATTTTAAAAAAATCGAGTAACGGTCGACGTTTTTTAAAATTTTTGTGGGGGAATGATTAGGCTTAATGATTTAGAATAGAATGTCAATAAATCGTAGTGTATAAAATAGTAAAAAAATGCTTAAAATAAGAACCATAATTTGGAAACCCTAATCCGGGACGTTTGAAGCACGTGCTAAAAAAACTAAGTAATGTTCGATGTTTTACGAAATTTTTGTGGGGAATGATTAGGCATGATAATTTAGAATAGAATGTCGAAGAAACGGAGTGTATAAAATAGTAAAAAAGTGCTTAAAATCGAAACCCTAATTTGGAAACCCCAATCCGAGACGTTTGAATTACGTTCTAAAAAAACCGAGTAACTTTCCATGTTTTCGAAATTTTTGTGGGGAATGATTAGGCTTGATGATTTAGAATAGAATGTCGAAGAAACGGAGCGTATAAAACAGTAAATGAGTGCTTAAAATTGAAACCCTAATCCGGGAAATTTGAAGCACGTGCTAAAAAAATCGAGTAACTGTCGATGTTTTTTGAAATTTTTGTGCGGAATGATGAAGCTTGATTATTTAGAATAGAATTTCGAAGAAATGGTGTGTATAAAAAAGTAAAAAAGTGCTTAAAATCGAAACGATAATTTGGAAACCCCAATCTGGGACGTTCGAAGCACATTCTAAAAAAACCGAGTAACTGTCCATGTTTTTCGAAATTTTTGTGGAGAATGATCAAGCTTGATGATTTAGAATAGAATTTTGAAGTAACGGAGTGTATCAATAACCCTAATCCGGGACGTTTGAAGCACGTGCAAAAAAACCCAAGTAACATTCGATGTTTTTTAAAATTGTTGTTGGGAATGATTAGGCATGATGATTTAGAATAGAATGTCGAAGAAACAGATTGTGTAAAAATGTAAAAAAAAATGCTTAAAATTAAACCCTAATTTGTAAACCCCAACCGAGACGTTTGAAACACGTTCTAAAAATACCGAGTAACGTTACATGTTTTTTGAAATTTTTGTGGAGAATGATCAAGCTTGATGATTATCGAAACGATAATTTGGAAACCCCAATCTGGGACGTTCGAAGCACATTCTAAAAATACCGAGTAACTGTCCATGTTTTTCGAAATTTTTGTGGAGAATGATCAAGCTTGATGATTTAGAATAGAATTTTGATGTAACGGAGTGTATCAATAACCCTAATCCGGGACGTTTGAAGCACGTGCAAAAAAACCCAAGTAACATTCGATGTTTTTCAAAATTGTTGTTGGGAATGATTAGGCATGATGATTTAGAATAGAATGTCGAAGAAACAGATTGTGTAAAAATGTAAAAAAAAATGCTTAAAATTAAACCCTAATTTGTAAACCCCAACCGAGACGTTTGAAACACGTTCTAAAAATACCGAGTAACGTTACATGTTTTTTGAAATTTTTGTGGAGAATGATCAAGCTTGATGATTATCGAAACGATAATTTGGAAACCCCAATCTGGGACGTTCGAAGCACATTCTAAAAATACCGAGTAACTGTCCATGTTTTTCGAAATTTTTGTGGAGAATGATCAAGCTTGATGATTTAGAATAGAATTTTGATGTAACGGAGTGTATCAATAACCCTTATCCGGGACGTTTGAAGCACGTGCAAAAAAAACCAAGTAACATTCGATGTTTTTCAAAATTGTTGTTGGGAATGATAGGCATGATGATTTAGAATAGAATGTCGAAGAATGCTTAAAATTGAACCCTAATTTGTAAACCCCAACCGGGACGTTTGAAGCACGTTCTAAAAATACCGAGTAACGTTACATGTATTTTGAAATTTTTGTGGAGAATGATCAAGCTTGATGATTTAGAATAGAAAATTGGTTTGAACCTACACGAATGAAGCCGAATAGATTTTAAATTTATTTCTTTTGCCACTCAACCATATCAACATTTGATAGAAAATTTTATTGTTTTTTTTTTTTTTCATTTTGGAATGGTCAAAAATTGACTTCGTCTTTTGTGGAGATTAAAGGGGATCGGGATTAAATTTCGGCCACAAATATCTTTTGTTGGGAGACTATAAATACCCACAATATGTTATATAAAAATCAGATTCGTGGATGAATGTAATTCAGATCTCAAATTAAGACGTTTCCCTTAGAAATCCGAGCATCATATTTGCCATTTCTAAGTTTCAAGCAATTCTTGTGGTAGAATTGCACCCGATCAAGCCTTGATCAAGTTAGATAGTGAAGTAACTCAATTTAGAACAAGATTTCAAATCTTGCTTCTAGATCTTCGATCATAAGAGGTAATCTAATTCTAGCCTTATCTCTTGGTTGATCCAAATTTCGTATAAGGAGGTGTTAATTACTTTGATTCAAAGGTCCTTGCTAAAACAAAAGCTTGTATCGTTGGACTGAGGATTAGGGTTGCCTTATCAATTTGGTATCAGAGCCTAGGTTTACATCTTTATGGCCGACTATAGAACTGATTTTATGTTTCATTTCTGCTATTGTTTATCTTTTCTTTAAATCTGTAAATTTATTTTCTTGCTATCATTTCCACCATTATTCATGAACTTTTCACTTTGTTCTCATTTTCTTCCTAAAGATCACATTGAGATCTTGAAAAAAAAATCTTATCATATTTGTTCTTATGATTGTGGTTATAAACGATATTTATCATTTTTTGAAAGATCATTTGCATGTTTATTTGAAGATCAAATAAACTTCGATTCACATCTTTTTCTTAATCCATCTAAATCTAGAACCATCATATTTGATATTTTTTTTCTCATAATCTACGCTTGAAGATAACTTCTAAATTTCCCAAATTCTTTAAAAAGGAGAGTTAGATAGTTCTTAAAATCTTCACGTCCTTTCTTTTTGGAATTTTTTTTTAATTTTTCAGTGTGCAATTATATTAAAAAATATCTTCGTGTCCCTTATTTGTTTGTTCACGTCTTGTTTTATTTTGTTGTTATTTCATAATTAACTTATCTTGATTGCCTTGAATAGCTTGCTACTATCAGAATTGCTTTACCGATATATTAGCCTACCTTGATCATAATTTAGTCACTTTCCCACACAGCCTACCTTTGTGTGTATAAACACGAGTGTCCCTGAGTGTAAAATCAGAGAGTCGGGTGTGTGAGGTCCTAAACATATTCCACTACTGTTTGTACAATCATGAACCAAGACGGAGGAAAATGGTGGGGAGATTAATGAAGCTAGGTGGAGAGAAGCACAGGTCGGAACAATTACTCATTTGAATCAAGTAATTAGTACATTGACAGACCGGATGGAGCGAATTGAAATAGCCTTAGGTAATCTTTAAGGGAGGGAAGTACTCTTGAATGAAGGAGTTGAAAATGAAAAAGATGACAATGTCACCCTTTTAGCGGGACATAGTCCTAGGGGAGGGAGAGATGTCGGTCGAGGGAGAGGAAGAGTCAGAAGAAGGGGTAGAGAAATTTTAGCACCAAAAAGGGGTAGAGTCAGAAGAGGGAGTACTAGTATGAGAGAATAAAAGAAAAAGAAGTTGGGGGAGTAAAGCTAAAAATTCCAACTTTCTATAGGAGATCTGATCCAGAGGAGTATTTGCAATATGAGAGCAAAATTGAGCATGTCTTCCATTGCAACAATTTCAGTGAAGAAAGAAAGTTGAAGCTTGCTGTGACTGAATTTTGTGATTACACCATTATATGGTGGACATCTTTAAAATCAGAGTGGAGGTGAAATTATGAAGAATCAATTGAAACGTGGGAGGAATTAAAGACATTAATGATAAAAAGGTACATTCCTAAGCATTATTCTCGAGTACTCAAGCAAAAACTCTATACTTTACAACAGGGATCCAAAAGTGTGGAAGAATATTACAAAGAAATGGAGACCCATATGAATAGAGCATGTATTGATGAAGATGAGAAAAATACAATGGCTAGATTTCTTGGTGGGTTAAACCGACAACTTGCTATCAAGTGGATAGGCAAGTGTACTTTGATATGCAAGAATTGTTACACCTTGCTGTCAAAATCGAAGGGCAACTAGCTTGGGAGAAGGAGAACTCCAAGAGGTATGGTATTTCAAAGTCTACTACTTTCAACACTTGGAAAAAGAAGGCAAATATTGAAAAGATAGATTTCAAAGTTGGAGGCAAGTATGATCTTGACAAAAAGAACAAGGCTGAGACCTCCAAGGGTAAAGAGAAAGCGGAGGAATATAAGGAGATTCGAGAAAGAAATAGAGACATCAAATGTTGGAAATGTCAAGGAATTGGTAATCTTAGTCGTGATTGTCCTAACAAGAGAGTCATGATCATCAAGAATGGACAAGTTGTCACAGATAGTGAGGAAAGTGACCATGATGAACTAGTTGAAGAGGAAATCCAGGAGAATGAGAAGGAACTGGAAGATGGGAGTCATTTGGTACTTGTTACCAGAAGACTTCTTAAAACTCAAGTTATAGAGAATGATGTTGATGATCAAAGAGACAACCTATTTCACACAAGGTGTTTAGTCAAGGGGACAACTTGTAGTCTTGTAATTGATAGTGGAAGCTGCACCAATGTCGTAAGTACAATGCTGATCAAAAGGTTGCTAATTTCAACCCAACACCATCCTAAACCCTACACACTTCAATGGCTCAATGATAGTGGAACAATGAAGGTAACTTCTCAAGCTTTAATATCTTTTACTTTGAGAAAATATAAATATGAAGTTCTTTGTGATGTTTTACCAATGCATGGCGGAGACATATTGCTTGGCCGACCATGACAATTTGACAGAAGGGTTATGTATGATGGCTATTTGAATTGGTATTCTTTTGTAAAAGATGGTAGAAAAACCCCTCTCGTACCTTTGAGTTCTGAAAATGTATTTGCTGATCAATTAAAGTTGGAAGAAAAAATAGAAAGAGTTTGAGGAAAAAGAGTCAAAAGAAAAACAAGAGTGGAGGGAAAAAAAAACAAATATATAGTCAAACTTATCTATAGTATAGGGATAAGACTTAGTACCTTATTCCGGGGACACTATGGATGCGGCCCACTTTTGTATATGATATAAACAAGGTGATCACTAAATTGTACATGTGAAGACATGTGAGTGGGGGCATCCTATGCAATGAGTATTGCATAAGACCGGACCATGAAGAAAATCACTCTCACTTTATAATGTCGTTTACTGTTGAGACTAATTTTTTCACTCGATGACTTAGGTAACTCGACCTTAATCCTGAACTAACTATGAACTCCTTTTTATTCAGAATTATCCTTAGATTTGCAATTGTTAATAAAACTTCAAAATGACATTTTCTTTTGATCCAATTTTTTTCCCTCTCCTTAACATTAAAGAAGACGAAACAATTTTAGGGTAGAAACATTCTCGAGAATTTCTCTTTAGATTGGAACCCATAGCTGATGATAGAACTAGAATAGCTATTTTATGTTTCCTACTCACGCACGCTCATATCTTTCCTTCTCAATTAATCTGTAATTCTAATTTTTCTCTCCAATAAGATATTACGATGCTGGTATAGATCGAAATTTCGTTATAGTCCAATTTTGACCGGTAATAGATATAGAGGAATGTTTCCAATTAAAATTGTTCATTCTCTATATTTTTTAAAATTAAAAAGAAAAAAAAGAATTGTTTTCCTTTCCTCATTATTGTTTGCATTTGAATTGTTTGTATGCATCCACTTGATTTGGTTCATGTAACCACCCCAAATTTTCTACTTAATTCAAAGCACTTATGTCATTCACCAATCAATTTAAGTATACACGTTATAAACTTTTATGGTCTTTAACTCAATTTTTTTTTCTTACTAATACTTTAATTTCATCTCGACATACTTTAAAGTTATAAAATTTTCTTTCAAACACTACCCCCCTTAATATCTATAGCATACTATAAGATATTGTCATTTATCAAGCTTCCTGGGTCATTTTCATTTCATTTTAAATTAATTACACGTCAGTATACGTTGGTGCATTCCTTTCCATATCTATGGTCATCTCACTAAGTAATTAATCTATATTCGAGACGTCTAACCGAAGCATATGGCATTCCTTAGCAAAATTATTTCCACGGATACACTAACATTTAGTAGCTTACTAAAACTATAGCTACCCATTCACAGTACCAAACTCCATAAATCTAAACATCATCAATACAACAATTTACATTCACATTTCATGCAAGGTAAAACATAACATATTCTACATTATAATAAATATAGGATTAAGCTAACAATAATGCAGTCAATTATGATTAAGTCATTGGTGTAAAAATTCAATTATGATTTATATTTTATAGTGACCCAGCAATAACAACATACGCAATCAACAACATTTTATTTTCTTATCTTATGCAAGTCATACCTGACGGAGACGGGGCATCGATAGTGGGACCATGGAACATGCCAACTACATCGTAGGCTAGTCTACAATATCTGTAACTTGGCTCTGATACCAACTGTAACGACCCGAAATTTTTTACTTAATTTAAGGTCGCTACTATATACGTATCATAAACATTGAATACGGAAGACTTCATCGACGGTGGGACCATGGAACATGCTAATCCTACATCGTAGGCTAGTCTACAAGATTAGTAACCTGGCTCTGATACCAACTGTAACGACCCGAAATTTTCTACTTAATTTAAGGTCGCTACTATGTACGTACCATAAACATTGAATGTGGAATACTTCATTTAAATTCCATCAAACATAACCTTTATCTTAAAACACAGTCCGGGACCTCCGATAAAATTGGAATGATATAGAGAAGATTAGCATGGCCCCTATGCAACGATGACACGCACAAATCAAGAAATGGTATCAGAGCCAGACATCGAACGATGTGTCAGCCTTCTCGTTGCTCCCCAAAGGGGGGTAGACACGAGGCGATGTACTAGTAAGGACGCTGGGCCCCGAAGGGGGTAGATTTGGTGGCGGTCCCACATCGATTAAAGGAAGAAGTGCCAGTGAGGACGCTGGCCCTGAAGGGGGGTGGATTGTGATGTCCCACATTGGTTGGGGACGAGAACAAACCACCTTTAATAAGGGTGTGGAAACATTTCCCTAGCAGAGCGTTTTAAAGTCTTGAGGGGAAGCTTGAAAGGAAAAGCTCAAAGAAGACAATATCTGCTAGCAGTGGGCCTGGGTCGTTAAAGTGTGGAAACCTTTCCCTAGCAGACGCGTTTTAAAGCCTTGAGGGGAAGCTTGAAAGGGAAAGCCCAAAGAGGATAATATCTGCTAGCGGTGGGCCTGGGTCGTTACAATGTGGAAACCTTCCCTTAGCAGACGTGTTTTAAAACCTTGAGAGGAAGCCCGAAAGAGAAAGCCCAAAGAGGACAATATCTACTAGCGGTGTGCCTAGGTCGTTACAAACATTTTCGCTAATGCTTCAGTTTCGGGACTCGGTAGCTCGGCCTCGGGACCACCCTAAAACACAAGTGAAAATGCTTCAGTTTCAAAAAATTTGGCTCCCAATTATTGAGTTAGGTCATTCCCCACCCCTAGGGAAAGAAAAATAATTTCGCTACCAAGCGAAAAATAGCTTGGCCTCGGGACCGCCCTAGAACTCAAGCGAAAACGCTTCAGTTTCGAAAAATTTAGCTCCCATCCATCGAGTTGGGTCATTCCCACCCCTAAGGCAAGAAAAAAAAATTTGCTTATTTTTTTGCTACCGAGCGAAAAACCGATCTGTCTTGGGACCGCCCTAGAATGCAAGCGAAAACGCTTCGATTTTGAAAATTTTGGCTCCCAACCATTGAGTTGGATCGCACCCCACCCGTAGGGCAAGAAAAAAAATTTTGCTAATTTTTTTGCTATCGAGCAAAAAATCGCTCAGTCTCTGGACCGCCCTAGAACGCAAGCGAAAACGCTTCCGTTTCAAAAAATTTGGCTCCCAACCATAAAGTTGGGTCATTCCCCATCCCTAGGGCAAGAAAAAAGTTTTTGCTAATTTTTTCGCAACCGAGCGAAAAATCGCTCGATCTCGGGACCGCCCTAGAATGCAACCGAAAACGCTTCGGTTTCGAAACATTTGGCTTTATCCATCGAGTTGGGTCATTCCCCACCGCTAGGGCAAGAAAATATTTTCCCTAATTTTTTCACAAACGAGCGAAAAATCGCTTGGTCTCGGGACTGCCCTAGAATGCAAGTGAAAACGTTTCGATTTCAAAAAATTCAGCTCCAAACCATTGAGTTAGGAAATTCACCATCAATAGGGCAAGAAAAAAAAATTTCGCTAATTGTTTTGCTACCGAGAGAAAAACTACTCGGTCTCGGGACCGCTCCAGAACGCAAGCAAAAACGCTTCGATTTCGAAAAATTCGACTCCGAACCATCGAGTTGGGTCATTCCCCACTCCTAAGGCAAGAAAAAAAATTTGCTAATTTTTTCACTACCGAGCGAAAAACTACTCGGACTCGGCACGATTTCGAAAATTCGTCTCCCAACCATCAAGTTGGGTCATTCCCCACCCCTAGGGCAAGGAAAAAAAATTTCGCTACCGAGCGAAAAACCGCTCGGTTTTGGGACCGCCCTAGAACGCAAGCGAAAACGCTTCGGTTTTGAAAAATTCAACTTCCATCCATCGATTTGGGTCATTTCCCATCCTTAGGGCAAAATTACCCTAATTTTTTTGCAAACGAACGAAAAATTGATCGGTCTCGGGACCGCCCTAGAACGCAAGCAAAAACGCTTCGGTTTCGAAAAATTCGAATCACAACCATCGAGTTGGGTCATTCCCCACCCGTAGGGCAAGAAAATTTTTTTCACTAACGAGCGAAAAACTGCTTGGTCTCAGCACCGCCCTAGAACGCAAGCGAAAACGCTTTCGTTTCAAAAAATCCAGCAAACATGTTGACAAAATGTGTTGATGTTGGAATATTGAGGTTGTGCAAAACCTCAATTGATATGGTGTCATGAAGACCATGAAGATGCTCATGGTCGTTTGAGAATGAAATTCTTGGTTGACTAGGTCAGTCTCCAAGTGGGAGAATTGTTAGGTTATGGAGCCTGATGCTTATTTATAGCTTGGTCAACGGTTATATCCGGTAAAGTTATATTTGGTAAAGCTATATCCGGTAAAGCTATATATGGTAAATAGCTATATATAATAGATGGTTAAATCGGGTAAAGCTATATATAGTAAATAGCTATATATAGTAGATGGTTAAATCTGGTAAAGCTATATATAGTAAATTGAACTATATATATATCCCGTCCGGTAGAGCTTTGAGATGTACTTTCTATTCTCTTTACTCTCTATTGGTGTACATACCTAAAGTCATCAATAAAAAAAAATCCTTTTAGTCAGAGTTCTCCTTGCAATTTTCTCTATCCCATTCTTTGTGTTCATCTAGATCAAGCGTGTACGTTGTTGTGCGATCCTAACATAAAGTTGGACAATTCTCCATTCCTAGGGCAAGAAAAATTTTTTTGCTAATTTTTAAGCAACCAAGCGAAAAACTACTCGATCTGGGGACCACCCTAGAACGCAAGCGAAAACGCTTCGGTTTCGAAAAATTTGGCTCCACACCATCAAGTTGAATAATTCCCCACCCGTAACACAAGAAAAAAAATTTCGTTACCAAGCGAAAAATCGCTCGGTCTCGGGACCGCCCTAGAACGCAAGCGAAAAAACTTCGATTTTGAAAATTTTGTCTCCCAACTATCGAGTTGGGTCATTCCCCCACCCCAAGGGCAAGTAAAACAATTTCACTAAATTTTTCACTATCGAGCGAAAAACCGCTTGGTCTCTTGACTGCCCTAGAACGCAAGCGAAAACGCTTCGGTTTCGAAAAATTCGGCTCCCAACCATCTAGTTGGGTCATAATCCACCCCTAGGGCAAGAAAAAAAATTTGGCTACCGAGCGAAAAATCGCTCGGTTTCGGGACCACCCTAGAACACAAGCGAAAACACTTTGGTTTTGAAAAATTCGGCTCCCAACCATCGTGTTGGTTCATTCCCCACCCATAGTGCAAGGAAAAAAAATTCGCTAATTTTTTCGCTACCGAGCGAAAAACTGCTCGATTTTGGGACCACCCTAGAACGCAAGTGAAAACGCTTCAGTTTTGTAAAATTTGGCTCTGAACCATCGAGTTAAGCCATTCCACACCCCTAGGGCAAGAAAAATATTTTCTCTACCGAGCGAAAAAGCGCTCGGTCTCGCGACCGCCGTAGAACGCAAGCGAAAACGCTTCGATTTTGAAAAATTCATCTCCCAACCATCGAGTTTGGTCATTCCCCACCCCTAGGGCAAGAAAAAAAATTTCGCTAATTTTTTCGCTACCGAGCGAAAAACCGCTTGGTCTCGGGACCATCCTAAAACACAAGCGAAAATGTTTCGGTTTTGAAAAATTCGGCTCCCAACAATCGAGTTGGGTCATTCCCCACCCCTAGGACAAGAAAAAAAAAATTCTAATTTTTTCGCTACCGAGTGCAAAACCGCTCAGTTTCGGGACCGTCTATTGGATTTTATATGTCCTAAAACTCAGTGTGTAAATAAAAACATATTCTATTTTGAATAAAGTTATTATGATATTTATTCCGTAAATAAAGTAAATTTTATGATTATTAATCTAAATCCAATAAACGAATAACACTCTGACTATATAGTATGATTATTTGAATTATATGTAGAGACATAAGAGTATATGTAGAGACATAAGAGTGGATCAAGTTCAAGTATATAATCAAAATGATCTATAGTACCGAGATAAGGCCCACTTTTGTATAGGATATAAACAATGTGATCACTAAATTGTACATGCGGAGACATGTGAGTGGGGGTGTCCTATGCAATGAGTATTGCATAAGATCGGACCATAAAGAAAATCACTCTCACTTTATAATGTCGTTTACTGTTGAAACCAATTTTTTTTTTTTTCATTCGATGACCTAGGTAACTCGATCTTAATCCTAATCTAACCATGAACTCTTGTATATTCGGAATTATCCTTAGATTAGCATGGACTCGAGTTCGCCGACTCAATAGGCCTCCCATTTCAGGGGTAAGACTCGGTGAATGGCTAGGGACATGGGGGTAAGACTCGGTGAATGGCTGGGGATATGGGGTGTGATAAGGCAACCCTAATCCTCAGCCCAACGATCCAAGCTTTTGTTTTAGCAATAACCCTTGAATCAAAGTAATTAACACCTCAAATTTAGATCAACCAAGAGATAAGCCTAGAATTAGATTATCTCTTACGATCAAAAATCTAGAAGCAAGATTTGGAACCTTGTTCTAAATTGAGTCACTCAACAATTTAACTTGATCAAGACTTGATTGAATGGCTCAAATGAAATTCTACCACAAAAATTGCTTGAAACTTAGAAATGAAAAAATTGATGCTCGGATTTTTAAGGAAAACAAATCAATTTGAGATCTACATTTCATTTATTCACCAATCTAATTTTTACATAACAAATTATGGGTATTTATAGTCTCCCGACAAAAGACGTTTGTGACCGGGATTCAATCTAATCCCCTTTAATTTCCACAAAAGACGAAGTCAATTTTGACCATTTGACCATTGCAAAATGAAAACGAAAAAACAATAAAAATTTTCAACAAACGTTGATATGTTTGAGTGGCTGAGAAGAGAAACTTGAAATCTATTGGACTTCACTTAGTCGTTCAAACCTTGTTGACATTTTAAAGTTTTCTAACTTCAACCGTTCAAATATTCAATTGTCGTCAAATGGTTGTTGAAGATCCATTTGGAACACCGTGATTCCTTACCCCTCTTATCTTCCTCCTCTTCAACTCAAGTCAGCAACATTGAAGGTAGGATGTACAAAAAATTATCTTTTCTTACCCCTCTTATCTTCCTCCTCTTCAACTCAAGTAAGCAACATTGAAGGTAGGATGTACAAAAAATTACCTTCTCTTACCCCTCTTTATCTTCCCCCTCCCCTCCTTACCCCTCTTATCTTCCCCCTCTTCAACTCAAGCGTGATTCCTTACTCCTCTTATCTTTCTCCTCTTCAACTCAAGGTAGAATGTACTAAAAATTATCTTCTTACTCCTCTTATCTTTCTCCTCTTCAACTCAAGTCAGCAACATTCTACCTAGGTAGAATGTACTAAAAATTATCTTCTCTTACCCCTCTTATCTTCCCCTCTTTACAAAAAAAAAATTATCTTCTCCTACCCCTCTTTATCTTCCCCCTCCCTTCCTTACCCCTCTTATCTTCCCCCTCTTCAACTCAAGCGTGATTCGTTACTCCTTCTATCTTTCTCCTCTTCAACTCAAGTTAGCAACATTCAAGGTAGAATCTTTCTCCTCTTCAACTCAAGTTAGCAACATTCAAGGTAGAATGTACTAAAAATTATCTTCTCTTACCCCTCTTATCTTTCCCTTCTTACCCCTCTTATCTTCCCCTCTTCAACTCACTCAGCAACATTGAAGGTAGAAAATTATCTTCTCTTATCCCTCTTATCTTCCACCTCTTCAACTCAAGTTAGCAACATTGAATTCGAAAAATTATCTTCTCTTACCCCTCTTATCTTCCCCTTTTTCGGTAAAATGTACTAAAAATTATCTTCTCTTACCCCTCCTATCTTCCCCCTCTTCAACTCAAGTCAACATTGAAGGTAGAAAATTATCTTCTCTTACCCCTTTTATCTTCCCCCTCTTCAACTCAAGTCAGCAACATTACCCCTCTTCAACTCAAGTCAGCAACATTACCCCTCTTATCTTTCCCCTCTTCAATTCAAGTCAGCAACATTGAAGGTAGAATGTATTGAAAAGTCTCCCGGGAAGATCAATTTCATTGAAGGTAGAATGTTCACCTACATCAAAAGGACTCAAGTCAACAACATTAACGGTAGAATGTACTGAAAAGTCTCCGGGAAGATCAATTTCATTGAAGGTAGAATGTCCAACTGCATCAAAAGGACTCAAGATTATCTTCCCCCTCTTCAACTCAAGTTGTAACATTGAAGGTAGAATGTACTAAAAAGTCTCCGGGAAGATCAATTTCATTGAAGGTAGAATGTTCACCGGCATCAAAAGAACTCAAGATTATCTTCCCCCTCTTCAACTCAAGTCGTAACATTGAAGGTAGAATGTACTGAAAAGTCTCCCAGGAAGATCAATTTCATTTAAGGTAGAATGTTCACCTGCATCAAAATGACTCAAGTCAGCAACATTGAAGGTAGAATGTACTGAAAAGTCTCTCGGGAAGATCAATTTCATTAAAGGTAGAATGTTCACCTCCATCAAAAGGACTCAAGTCAACAACATTTAAGGTAGAATGTACTGAAAAGTCTCCGGGAAGATCAATTTTATATGCATGTTATTAATTCGTTCAAGGACTTGATAGCGTGGAGGTAGAATGTACTAAAAAGTCTCCGGGAAGATCAATTTTATATGCATTGTTATTAATTCGTTCAAGGACTTGATAAGGGTCATCCCCTCTTTGTTGAATATTCTTCGCCTTGGATCGTGTAATAGATCCAGTTGGAACATTTGGAACATCGTGATTCTTATCATCTTCCCCCTCTTCAAAAGGATTCGTCCTCGAATCAGAAAAATCATCACTTACATCAAAATGACTCAAGTCAACAACATTGAAGGTAGAATGTACTGAAAAGTCTCCGAGAAGATCAATTTTATATGCATTGTTATTAATTCGTTCAAGGACTTGATGGCCTGAAGGTAGAATGTACTGAAAAGTCTCCGGGAATATCAATTTTATATGCATTGTTATTAATTCGTTCAAGGACTGGACAAGGGTCATCCCCTCTTTGTTGAATCTTCTTCGCCTTGGATCGTGTAATAAATCTAGTTGGAACATTTGGAACACCGTGATTCTTATTATTTTCCTCATCTTCAAAAGGATTCATCCTTGAATCATAAAATCATCACCTACATCAAAAGCACTCAAGTCAGCAACATTGAAGGTAGAATGTATTGAAAAGTCTCCAAGAAGATCAATTTTATATGCATTGTTATTACTTCGTTCAACGACCTGATGGCTTAAAGGTAGAATGTACTGAAAAGTCTCCGGGAAGATCAATTTTTATATGCATGGTTATTAATTCATTCAAGGACTTGATAAGGGTCATCCTCTCTTAGATGTAACTTCGTCTTCTGTTGAGATGGGAATCGCTACTTGCGAAAATGTATCCAAACCCAGTCACTCGGTTTAAAAATGATTTCCTTCCATCCTTTGTTAATCCTTGAAACAACTTTGAAATTTTGGTTCTCAATTCTCTCCTTCACCTCCTCCTTGTGCAATGTTTTGATCAAGTCTGTCTTACTATTCAAGAGGTGTAAGTGGATTAAATCCATAAACAACTTCAAAAGGAAAACATTCATCCCAACACTTAATATTCTTAGAAATAATAGCCATAAGCAATGCTCTTAATATTCTATTAACCACGTCCATCCGTCTGAGGATGACATGTAATTGAAAACAATACTTTCCAACAATTATTCTAAGGATTCCATGTAATCTTACTGCATCCCTAAAAAAAAATAAGTCAGCAACATGTTTTGCATCGTTCGTCTTGTTGCATGCAATAAAATGAGTCATCTTACTAAATCTATCTGCCACAACAAAAATACTATCTTTACCCTTTTTAGTGTGCGGTAAACCAAGAACAAATTCAATAGATATATTAATCCAAAGTTCATTAGGTACATTCAAAGGAGTGTACAATCCATTTGGTTGTGATCTAGATTTAGCTTCTTTGCATTTAAAGCATTGACTACAAAACATATGAACATCAAGCTTCATTTTCGGCCAAAAGAAGTGTTCATGCAACATATTGTAAGTTTTATTAATCTCAAAATGTCCCATTAAGCCACCACCATGTGCTTCTTTTACAAGCAAATCTCTGGTAGAGCATTTAAAAATACAAAGCTTACTTTTCTTAAACAAGAATTCATGAAACACATAATGAGTATCCACAGCTGGTTTTGTAAGACAAGATCATAAATAATTCCAAAGTCTTAGTCATCTCGATATAATTTTTTAATATGCTCAAATCCAAGAATTTTTGCACCAAGAGAAGTAAAAAGATTGTACCTTCTAGATAATGCATCAGCTGCAACATTATCCTTACCTTGCTTATATTTGATGATATACAGAAATGTTTCAATAAACTTCACCCACTTTGCATGCATACGGTTCAGTTTGCTTTGACCATTAAGATACTTCAAGCTTTCATGATCAGAGTGGATCACAAATTCTCTAGGCCATAAGTAGTGTTGCCACACCTGCAATATGCGAACTAAAGCAAACAATTATTTATCATCGATAGGATAGTTCAATGCTACCCCATTTAGTTTTTCACTAAAATACGTTACGGGTTTTCCATCTTGCATCAAAACAGCACCTATACCCAAACCACTTGCATCAAACTCAATTTCAAAAGTTTTATCAAAGTTAGACAAGAAAAGTAATGGTGCATTGGTTAATTTATTCTTAATGTCACTGAATGCATTCTCTTGCATATCTCCCAATTTAAAAACATTTTTTTTCACTAAGTCATTCAATGGTGCAGCTACGGTGCTAGAATCTTTTATAAATCTCCTATAGAAGTTAACTAACCCATGAAAACTACGAACTTCACTAACTAACCCATGAAAACTACGAACTTCACTTGCATTTTGTGGTGTTGGCCAATCCCTGATTGCTTTAACTTTCTCTTCATCTACTTCTACGCCATTTTTACCAACTATGAAGCCAAAAAAGTTAACTTTTTTCCATGCAAAAACTACACTTATTAAAATTAGTATAAAGTTTCTCTTTTCTAAGTATAATCAAAACTAACTTAACATGCTCCACATGCTCATGCAGTCTTTGAATAAATTAAGATATCATCAAAATACACAACATGCTTTCCTAAATATTCTCTGATTCATTAAGCTCATAAATGTACTAGGAGCATCAGTTAACCCAAAAGGCATAACAAGTCATTCATATAATCCAAACTTAGTTTTGAACGCGGTTTTTCATTCGTCTCCTACATGCATTCTAATTTGATGATATCCAGATTTCAAGTCAATCTTTGTAAATAAACATGAACCATGCAATTCATCAAGCATATCGTCTAGCCTAGAAATAGGATGTCGATACTTTACCGTGATTTTGTTGATGGCTCTACAATCCACACACATGCGCCACGTTCCATCTTTCTTCGGCACCAATAAGACTGCTACAGAACATGGACTCAAACTCTCTCGTATATAGCCCTTCTCCATAAGCTCCTCTACTTGCCTTTGAATTTCTTTATTCTCAGTTGGGTTGGTTCTATCTCAGTTGGGTTGGTTCTATAAGCTGATCTATTAGAAATGACTACTTCTGGAATGAAATCTATTTTATGTTCAATATCTCTAATGGGAGGTAATTCTTTAGGGACTTCATCTTGGAATACGTCATCAAATTCTTGTAAAAGAGATTGAAACATACTAGGCAAAGACAAATTGTTATCGTTAGAGACCAAACATCCTTCCTTGTACACAAGTACAAAGATGGTTTTTTGTGAGAACATTGTCCTTCTAACCTCTCCAACTCTAGCCAAACAACTCACATTCTTTCTTTCTTTTTTTCAATTTCATTCTTTTTTTCACCATGTTTTTCTCGTTGACTTTTCTCTATTTTTCACTTCACTCTTATTTTTCTTTAACTCTTTTTCCTCAAACTCTTTTTCTTTTTCTTCCAACTTTAATTGATCAGCAAATACATCTGCAGAACTCAAGGGTACAAGAGTGGTTTTTCTACCATCTTTTACAAAAGAATACCTATGCAAATAGCCATCATACATAACCCTCCTGTCAAATTGTCATGGTCGACCAAGCAATATGTCTCCAGCATGCATTGGTAAAACATCACAAAGAACTTCATCTTTATATTTTCCCAGAGTAAAAGATATTAAAGCCTCNGTGCTTCTCTCCACCTACTTTCATTGATCTCCCCTCCATTTCCTCTGTCTTGGTTCATGATTNCTCAGAAGTTACCTTCATTGAGCCGCTTGTAAGGTTTAGGATGGTGTTGGGTTTGAATTAGCAACCTTTTGATCAGCATCGTACTTACGACATTGGTGCAGCTTCCACTATCAATTACAAGACTACAAGGAGTCCCCTTGACTAAACACCTTGTGTGATATAGGTTGTCTCTTTGATCATCAACATCATTCTCTGTAACTTGAGTTTTAAGAAGTCTTCTGGTAACAAGTACTAAATGACTCCCATCTTCTAGTTCCTCCTCATTCTCCTAGATTTCTTCTTCAACTAGCTCATNCTACACTCAGGAACACTCGTATTTATACACACAAAGGTAGGTTGTTTGGGAAAGTGACTAAATTATGATCAAGGTAGGCTAATATATCGGTAAAGCAATTCTGATAGTAGCAAGCTCTTCAAGGCAATCAAGATAAGTTAATTANCTGGTCACTTTTCTCACTATCTGTGACAACTTGTCCATTCTTGATGATCATGACNCTGCACACTGAAAAAAATAAAAAGAAAATTCCAAAAAGAAAGGACGTGAAGATTTTAAGAACGATCTAACTCTCCTTTTTACAGAATTCGGGAAATTTAGAAGTTATCTTCAAGTGAAGATTATGAGAAAAAAAATATATCAAACACAACCGTTCTAGATTTAGATGGATNAATGTCTCTATTCCTTTCTCGAATCTCCTTATATTCCTCCGCTTTCTCTTTACCCTNTGAAGATTATGAGAAAAAAAATATATCAAACACAACCGTTCTAGATTTAGATGGATTAAGAAAAAGATGTGAATCGAAGTTTATTTGATCTTCAAATAAACATGCAAATGATCTAAAAAAAATGATAAAGATTGTTTATAATCACAATCGTAAGAACAAATATGATACGATTTTTTTTTTCAAGATCTAAACGTGATATTTAGGAAGAANATTTCTAGAGTAGGCCACAAAAATGTAAACCTACGCTTTGATACCAAATTGATAAGGTAACTCTAATCCTCAGCCCAACGATCCAAGCTNAAATGAATCTACCCATTATATCTTCCTCATCTTCATCAATACATGCTCTATTCATAAGGGCCTCCATTTCNATTGGAACACCCTGATTCTTATCAAGGTACAAGATCGAATTCACACCTACCCACATTTGGAACACCCTGATTCTTANTAGCAAGAACCCTTAAATCAAAGTAATTAACACTTCCTTATACGAAATTTAGATCAAAAGAGATAAGGCTAGAATTAGATTACCTCTTACGATCAAAGATNGATTCCAAAGATGTCCACCATATAATGGTGTAATCACAAAATTCAGCCNTTAGGGATAGTAGAGAGGTAGTTCCCTTACGACTCCAGGTCTTGAACAAGGGGCCCCACCTTCTCATTGGCCTNCTTCGTTTTAAATTGAGTCACTCCACAATCTAACTTGATCAAGGCTTNGGCAAGCTTTAACTTTCTTTCTTCAATGAAATTGTTGCAATTGAAAACATGCTTACTTTTGCTCTCATATTGCAAATACTCCTCTAGATCAGATCTCCCNTGAATCGGTTTACTAGCTGGATCACAAACAAATTGTTCATTAGAGGATCAGTGGNTTGAAACTCAGAAATGATAAAATTGATGCTCGGATTTCTAAGGAAAACGTCTCAATTCGAGNAAATTTTTAGCTTTACTCCCCCAACTCCTCTTTCTTCTCCTCTCTCATACCAGTACTTCCTCTCAATTCTTTTTTGTGCTAAAATTTCTCTACCCNATGGTGAACAAGGTTAATGAGTTTAGCCGGTTAATCTCGGATCGTTTGAGCCCATGATCTATAGGTCCATTAGGTCCCCCTGCTAGCTCATATCGGTCTAAACCATAGAACAANGGACTCTTCCTATCCCTCGACCGACATCTCTCCCTCCCCTAGGACTATGTCCCGTNTCTAAACCATAGAACAATGTGACAGGTGAGTTCGAAGTGTTCGGAATCGAATTAGAGAATACGCGCTAAATATATACGATATATTTAACCGCATTTTTGTTTTATTNTTTTAATCTCCATAAAAGACGAAGTCAAATTTGACCATTGAACCATTGCAAAATGAAAATGAAAAAAACAATAAAATCTTTCAATAAATGTTGATTTGTTTGAGTGGCTAAGAAAACAAACTTGAAATCTATTGGGCTTCACTCGTGTAGGCTCAAACTCAACTTCAACAGCGCAAATATTCAATTGTTCTTCGTCAATCGTATCAACTTCTAATTCTAGAAATGATGGTTGAACTGAGCCGATCCAATTTTGTAGATGAAGAATGAAGGTTTGTTGAATCTTCTTCGCCTTGGATCGTGTAATAGATCCAGTTGGAACATTGGAACACCCTGATTCTTATCAAGGTACAAGATCGAATTCACACCTACCCACATTTGGAACACCCTGATTCTTAACAGGGAGCAAGATGGAATTCACACCTACCCACTTTTAGGGATAGTAGAGAGGTAGTTCCCTTACGACTCCAGGTCTTGAACAAGGGGCCCCACCTTCTCATTGGCCTGAGAGTGAATCGGTTTACTAGCTGGATCACAAACAAATTGTTCATTAGAGGATCAGTGGGACATAAGGAACAAGAAGTAATTTTAGGGGTAAAATGGTAAATTGACCCAGCTCTAGTTACGAACAACCTGTGAAGGATCGACTTACTAATCATGGTTATATCAAATAAACAAAAATATATCTATAGTGAGGGGAGTGCAACTACTAGGCTAAAGTGGAGTGTGGATCGACTTACTAATCATGGTTATATCAAATAAACAAAAATATATCTATAGTGAGGGGAGTGCAACTACTAGGCTAAAGTGGAGTGTCTTAGTAGTTAACATGGTGAACAAGGTTAATGAGTTTAGCCGGTTAATCTCGGATCGTTTGAGCCCATGATCTATAGGTCCATTAGGTCCCCCTGCTAGCTCATATCGGTCTAAACCATAGAACAATGTGACAGGTGAGTTCGAAGTGTTCGGAATCGAATTAGAGAATACGCGCTAAATATATACGATATATTTAACCGCATTTTTGTTTTATTTACAAATTAAACAAAAAAAGAGAATCGAAGATATTTAAATACGATTTAAATATTTGAATCAATATGTGTCGGAATAGATTGGGTAGGGATTTGAATTAATTAAATTGTTTAATTTATCATTAATATTACTTTAATTTGAAATAATTATTTAAATTAATTGTTGAATTAAAATGGTGACTTCACTCCAATGAAAAAAATCCTTCCTTGAGTTAATGGAATTTTGAGTGTCAAAATTAGGTTTAACCAAATTTACATGTTTGACAAGTAAATCCTACAAATTTGAGTGGAATTTTGAGGGTCAAAATTTGGTAATCTCAATTTGCATGAACATGCAAATATGACTCTATAAATGGAGTGATCAAGGTATATGAAAACCTCTCCTTGAAAAAAAAAAAGCTTGAAAAAGTCCCTCACAAGTTCTCTTTTCACATATACTAAATCTCTTCCAAGTTTAGTCACTCACCGGATTCCACAATCCCGTAGTTGAGAAGACACTAGTGGTGGTTCGAAACCGGTTCATGAGGAAAAAGAAATTTGAACTACAAAAGGTTAGTACTCAAATTCATTGAGTTTTAATACTTATGAACATGCTAGTTAATTTACTATAATTGATGTACTTAGAGTGCCTAAGATCCAAATGGCTTCCGCATGTGTTATAACAACACCATCAATTGGTATCATGCCCAGTTTTAGGCACTTTATTTACATTAATTTGAGCATGGTGGATACCATTTCATGAATGAAAAATTATGGATGCTAAAGTGGATGTTTATGGTTTTGGCATTTTTTTATGCTTCCATTTGATACAATTATTGTAATTGGCCTAATGTGTATGGGTTTTAACGAGTGAAGAAAGGTCTGTAATTTTTATGGAGTCATTAGAGTTCATTTAAGGTTGTAATTGATCGATAATGGAAATAATGGGAAGCTGAACCGAAGAAGAAGAAGGAAGAACACCTGCGGCAGGCTCGAGGGAGTGGATCACGTTAATTTCTAATTATTAATGTAATAATTTAGTTAATTGCTTGCTTTAAAATGCCAAAACCAGTCCACTTTAGTGTGTTTAATTAATTTTGTATTGTGAAGGTATGTTTTAATTAAATAGAAAATGTATATGCATAAAGTATGCCATATAGATTTAAAATCTCACCGTAGTCTAAGCATGTTTCATACATTACAAGTATATTATAAGTGTTATAATGCATAGTATGCATGTTTAGGGTTCCATGAGTGATGGATATAAATTGTTATATTATTGCATGGAATGGATATAATTGTTATATGAAGCATGTTAGATGCATGTTATAGGTTATTTTCAACGTCATAAAATGAGATAGACGTTAAAATCTATAATAAAGATAAGTGCATGCTCACTTAGGGTTAAGAACCAAGCACGATCAATTTTAATAGTTAAAATAGGTCGATATCTTGTAAAATTGCACTTACAAGAAAGCTCGCCTGACACGATCTTGTCTAAGGCTGGAGGTACTTAAGTTGACGGTTTATGGAACACCTACTACCTGGAGATCGGGCCAGTACTTGAGCTTAGTTAGCCCAATTTTATGAGCATATGTGAGTGGATGTAAGTTTTTGGAAAAATCATCTAGACTTAGTTATATTTAATTAGCCAAAATATACCTAAGTAATGAGTATACCCAACCATCTAAAATACTTAGTGGGAGGAAAAAGGTATATGAGATACATCGTTTTTTTTTTTACGCTCTCTGAAAAATTCACACGGTGAGATTCATGCTCGGCCTCGTGTTGCCCTGGGAGCGGCCTCCATTCGGAAGGTATTTGCATGAGTCAATAACAAGGTGAATAGAAAAAGTATTTATAGTAAGTGGGNTATCAACACACCCTATGGTCTCCACTACTAGGTTGCACCGTGAGATTCCCATGCAAAAAAAAATTTTCTCGACATTGTGGTGGGGGATGCCCCAATTCGATGGTTGGCAACCGAATTTGTGACACCGACACGTTTTTGCTTGTGTTATAGGGCCTGCTCCTCGGGAGCGTTTTTTTCGCATGCATGCGAAAAAAATATTTATTGGCGTTATGGCTGGGAACGCCCCCATTCGATGGTTGGGACACCGAACTTGCGACACTAGTGTGTTTTCGCTAGAGTTCTAAGCCCGCTCCTCGGGAGCGTTTTTTGCGGAAAAAAATATTTTTTTTGGCATTGTGTAAGATGAGTCCCAATGGAAAGTTAAAATCTAATTTTTCTTTTAAGTCCAACTTATTTTATTGAGGGTCTTAGAGACCAATTTGGAAAGGAGACCGTAGGGAAAAATGCTTGGAAATAATGGAGGAACTAAAAATATAAAAGAAAAAGGATAGAAAATTAGAAATATGGTGAAAAGTCAATCGGAGAGAGTAATTGGGTCATTATACCTCCTTTCCGCCTAGAAGTTAGTGACATTTGATTTAAAGAAAAAGGAGGAAAAGAGGGGAAAAGAAAAGAATAGAAAAGTAAAGAGAGAGGAAGAAAGTTATAGAGAGAGAGGGAGGTAACTACCGCTCCTGCCACGAGGAGTCCGGTTCTGGCCGAGCCTTCTTCATGAAATCTTCACAGAACTTAGAGGAGAACATTTTTCACTCTTAAATCGTCCAAAACTGTCAAGAAACGAGGAAAATCTGAAGATAAAGTTCTTGAATCTAGATTCTCAAATTTCCTTACGATCGAGATATAGTAAGAGTTAGAATCTGAAATTTGAGTATGTTAATCTAGGGAGGATTACGCTCAAATCCTGTGAAGGAAGTTGTAGTTGATACGGATTGGAAGTAGGAGTGTCAAAGGAGGTAAGTATTGATGTTTAATTGCCATCTTTGGATTAAGATAAAAATACCTACTCATGGATGGATATGCAATCTACAAATAGCGTGAAGGAACCGTGTTAATCCAATTTATGTAGAAAGAAATGGGAATGCCCCCATTAGATAGTTGGCACACCGAACTTGCGACACCGGCGCGTTTTCACTTGCGTTCTAGGACCCGCTCCTCGGGAGCATTTTTTCGCATTTTTGTGAAAAAAATATTTCTTGGCTTTGTGGTTGGGAATGCCCTCATTCGATGATTGGGACACCGAACTTGCGATACTAGCGCATTTTCTCTTGCGTTCTAGGGCGGTTTCAGAAAGTTGTTTAATGGGAGCAATTTTTTTGCAAGTATGCGAAAAAAATATTTCCTGACATTGTGGTGGGGGATGCCCCAATTCGATGGCTGGGAATCGAATTTGCGACATCGGGTGCGTTTTCACTTGTGCTCTAGGGCGGTTCCGAAAGGCTGCTCCTCTGGAGCAAATTTTTCGCACGCATGCATTTTCGATTGTTCTTAATATTGTGTGTATAAATCCGTATAATTAGACCATTTGCACGTTTATTTGAATATCAAATAAACTTCAATTCTCATTTTTACTATACCATATAAATATGGAATTATTATGTTTGATATTTTTCTTTTATCATTTAAACACGAAGATAACTTATGAATTTTTCCCTTTACAAAAAAATAAATAAATAAATAAATCATTCTCTTATATTTTATTATATTTTATAATTAAGAAGGGAACTTGGTCAAAATCTTAACCATCTTTCCCATCTGAATTCATTTAGGGTGAAATTTTATTATATATATATGGATAGCTAAATTTTATAGGTGAGGATGTTTCTTATTGTAGTATCTTTATATGTTTGTTTGGCTGACTACTTTACATAGTTGTTCGTATTCTTGGGAGGAAGAGAGCTTGAGAATCTATCTAATAGAGTAGAAACATTCCATAAATTTAAGCAACGTCTCTATCGAAACTCTCCTAGCCGAAACTCACTATTATTAATTGTCTCATTCAACCTCTGTTTGCGACATGTTAGTTTTATTCTACATTTTTTCTTGATATTATACACTCAACAACACATTTGAAAGTCATTTGAACTCATTTACTTTTCTAACAATAGACCTAATAAAAAAGATACGTTCCTTGAGTATTTGATACTCTATTTATTATTTATTGACATTGTATACTTGTACTTGCACTTATGAGGATTAGTCTAGGGACATATTAGGGACAACTACTAGATTGATCATGTACCATGACCCATGACCATGAGACGAGAAACCATACCAAGTTCCTGGAAATGATTAAGGAGTAGTGTAACTTAGCATGCACTATGGACACGATCAAGAGCCTATCAGCAGGCTACTTATCAAGTTCTTGTACTTTCACAACCTGATTTCTCAAGTTACTTAGAGAATGAATAGCAACTTAAAAACTTAAAAAGACAAAAGACGGTAAAATAAAATTGCATGTAAGACAAAAGGTTATAAAACATAAATACATTTTATTTAAAAATACAAAATAAAGGTTATGAGTTTGAATACACTAAGCCCGATAAACAAAACAACTTAAAATATTAAACAATTAAAATTTTGGTGTTGCTCTATATGACACCTACTCTAGATCTGCTCCATCCTTAAACTAGTTCGTTCATGTTAACTTGAAAATATGAAAATATAGAATGGGTACAAAGACTCATGAAAGAAGCCTACTTGTGTAAGCTCTTAATCGTGTTCATGATAGATGCTAAGGTACCACACTCTTTTCTTGTCATGTATTTGTTCATTGAGAACTTAGGTCACGTTGCTAACGGGTGAAAAGTTTAGGAAATTTGTTAGTCTCCACTATAAATATTTATGAGAATTAAAAATCTAAGTGCTTACTATTTTTTTTTTGCCTTGAGCATTATTAATAGCTTTTTGTGTGTGTGTGTTAATGTCAAGACGTAGTTGGTCGGTACCAAGTCCCCCGTGGTTTGTACTTGAAGGTGGCTATGATTTTGTAAACTGAGTTTTTATATTTTTTGTGTGCTATTGGTCATTGGGGTTGTGCATTCTCTATTTGTGAATGGTTTGTCTTTAGAGATATTTTTTGGGCTAACAGGTCATGTATTTATTTGGGTTATGAAGTCCTCTTGGTTGCTAAAAAAGTCTTCTATAAAGTTTTGGCTCTCTTATAACATCCGACACATTTATACTTTATAAATGACTTAATCATCTTGCACTCTTTTTAAGCTTGCATGCTAATCCTAACAAGAGTTTACTCTTTTGTTTGGGGGTCATTATCTTTTCATGAACTAGTTGGTTTGCATGCTCTTTATCCTGCGCTGGTAGATTACAACTCAATCCATTTGTCGTCTAGAGTTTTTAGGTCTTGTGGGCTTCCCGCTCACGTTTTTCCAATGTAAACTAATCCAACATCGTGAAATACTATGTGCAACTTTTTTTGAAAGAGGATGCCAATCAAAATGACATTTCAACATGAACTCCAAATATAAACTCCATTGTTTTAAATATTTCACGAACCTGAAGGTTAAGAGAGTTGGGTACATATGAAAGGAAATAAAAAAGGAAGCTACAACTTGAGAACCAGGCCAATTGGGCAATGATCACTGCCCCCCACATCAGGGAGTATGTAAGACTCGTGCACCTTCTCTGCTATTGTTCCCGATACAAGAAAATAGTCGAGTCTCCATCCTGTTTATTAGAGAAAAATGATTCATCCACCCTCCAAAGTTACCCCAAATTTACCAAATTTACCAAAATGCTGAATTTTAGGACTGCAGAACAAAGGAGAGAACACATAGATAAGTAATAAAAACAGATGCAGATTGAGTTTTTACCTCTGTTGGTTTTGCGTCCACCATGACGATAACCCCAATATGTATACCCAACAACATCAGGGTATTTTTGTCTAAATGTATCGACAAACCCCTTTTCCAAATAGCTCGTCTCGAACGATTGCCTTTCTTCGTCTGTGAAACCAGCACTTTTTCGGTTTCCCTATTCAATCCAACCATACATGTCCAGTAAGTAAATTGAAAAAAATGCAACAGAAAGCTAATTGTACAAAGCACAATATGAGACTTTGAATGAAGCTCCTTCACAGAGCACTAAATTTGATCACTTGCCGCAGGATTATAGATGTCTATCTCTTGATGAGCACAATTCAGATCACCAGTCAAAATCACCGGCTTCAATTTTTCCAACTCCTACACAAAATGTTAATATATAAATTAAGGAAACCGAACCATGTAACATTTTAGTTTTACGCACTGAACAATGTTTATACAAAGTGCTTCATAAGAATGCACATTTGACCAAGAAGTACTTCAAAAGTACTTATAAGAATATAGAACAGTTGTCACTCAAAATTTTTACACCTAAAATATGTTTGCTAAAAGCACTCCTTTGGGTGCATCAAGTTTTACTTCCATAAAGTTGCGAATCTTCACATAATTTTACATTTCTTCCATTGAAATCATCCATTGGTTTTAAAGCTATGGCTATAATAAGCTAGGAAATGGAATTTAGGGCTTTTTCCTACTGGCCAAATTAGGAGTTGAGACCTACACCAATCGTTTTCCACTCATAAGAAATGTTTTCCATGAAGGCATTGATGGCTGAGGAGCTGTGAATTAAAGGGAATTAGTGAAGGACTTTTTGGGTAAGAAATTAGCTCTTTACTGTGAATGGGGAAATTCTCCACTCCACTCCACCTTCCCGAACCTCCTCCAAAGATCTCTAACCCCTCTCGAAATTCTACTATTCCTCTCATCAAACTCCTCACAAAATAGCACCAACTTTACTGAGACCAAACAGAAAACTATCTGCCATTCTACTGTCATCTGCAAATAACACATCATTCGGCTGTAGCACAAAAGGAATGTTGCTGATACAGTCTTGGGTGTTCACTCTCCCAAAACTTGTCGAACAAACAACGCACAAATGTGTTTATCCCCCACCCAACAATCCTCCCAAAAGTCGTCTCAAACTGTCTTTTCTAAAATATGGAATAATAAAGGAATAAAATGAAAGAATAATAATGCTTACTTACCTTCATATAATTACTGAGAGATGGGTCCCATTGGGTAATTCTGTATGACTACAGGTGAAATCAGAGATATCAGTGCAAGAAGAGGCATTTACATCAAAATAGAGCATAAAATCAAGCATTCATTTTATGATGAAATAAATAAGGCTAACTACAATTGGGAAGTGAATACCAGTCTCTTCAATCCGTCTCCAGAATTGGGAACATAAACATTTAGTAAATAAAACGATTCAAATTCCACCATCACAAGCCGCCCTTCACTATCATGTTCTGATATGCCTACACCATATCTGACTGAAATTGGCTCTATCTGAAAAATAAAAGGAAACGATTTGAAATGCATAAAATATGATGGCAATATGAGTAACTATAAGTGTCCGCAGGTAATAGTAGCTTTGCACTGAAATAGTTTCTTTTTTAATAAATAAGAAATCGGGCTTTCATTGAAGAAAAAATGAAAGAACCTAGCAGATAAGTAATCTAGTCCAGAAAGAGGCTCCAATCATGTAAAATAAAATAAGAGCAAGCAGATAATTACAGAAGATGAAACATAGAACCTAGTGGTGGACTAGAGCTCCCTATGGTCTCTCTTATCACCCGAAGGTACAAGCAAAATTGCACCCCCAAAGCAAGTAATCAAGTACCTTCCAACAAAGGATAACAAAACAGCCCAATCAATGAAGGTCTTTCTCAGAAGTCAATCAAAAGTATCAACCTTTCCATGGATAACCTGTCAAACAAAGAACTAAACTTTCATTGGAACTTTCACCTTCCACAAACACGAAAAGACCAACTCCCTGACTGAAGAAGGATTTAGTAGCCATTGAAAGAATGAACTACAAGAAAAGCCCTTAGTAGGGTCAAAACTCCAATAACAAACATCCCCTTTCTTTGACCTAAGAGCAATCAACTCCAGCAACGATAGGACAGCCAATATGTCTGTAGTCTCCCTACCGGAAAGTGGACAGTGAAAACCAAGTCAACAAGGGCGAGCTCTTTGAGGACCAAAGATACTAGCCATGAAAATGGTTTTTAATTGAGAATGGATGATATAAATGGGGGGAACAAAGAGTAGAGAGAACCATCCCCCACCCACTAATCCTCTCAACAATATGTATCCTCCCATCAACCACAAAACAGTAGACCAAGGAAGAAAAAGATGAGAGGAGAGAAGATATGTCCTCATTTTCCTATAAGTGCCTTTGAAATCACCCAACATTCACTTGAAATGATAGGAGGATGATCGTATTTACTCAAAATAATCCTATGCCAAAGGGAACCAAACTCAAGAGGGAACTGTCAAAGCCATTTAGTCAGTAAGACAATGTTACGAGCACCTAAATTCTCCAACTCTAACCTCCCCAAGTGATAAGGATCATGGTGTTCCACAAGTTTCAACTGGACCTATTATACGATCCAAGACCAAGAAGATTCAACAAGCGTTCATTCTTCCTCTACAAAATTGGATAGGCTCGGTCAAACCTCTATTTCATGTGTTACAAGCTAACTTGAATGTGGAAGGACTCTTTGGAACTTTGGAAGTCAACATTTGCAAGATTTAGAAGTGGAGCATGGGGTTTGGATTGATAATTTCTTTGAAGGCTTTATTTATTATTTTAATTCCATAACTTCTTGTAGTGACCATTAGACGGGAGGTGGGGAGTTACCAAACTTATCAATCATGGTCATAACTTCTTGGAGTGGACATTTGAAGGGCAGTTGGAAGTTACCGAACTTGTCAAGCATGGCAATAATTTTTTTTTAGTGGGCATTTGAAAGGATTTGAGGTTTCTTTTGTGAGAGGGTATAAATACCCACAAAATAGTACATAAAAATCAGATATGAAGGAATGAAATTGAGCTCTCGAGTTAAGATTTTCACCCTTGGAAATTTGAGCATCATCTTGTCATTTCTAAGGTTTCAAGCAATTTTTGTGGTAAATTGCATCCGAACCATTCAATCAAGTCTTGATCAAGTTTGATAGTGGAGTAACTCAATTTAGAACAAGATTTCAAATCTTACTTTTAAATCTTTGATCTTAAGAGGTGATATGAATTCAACTACGGACCCTTTGCATGTACCCGAAGGACCAATTACAAGAAGCGAGGTTAAGAAGATTCAAGAGGCCTATACATTGCATCTTCAAAGGCTAGCTAGTGTACAAGTTGAAACAAAGACTTTTGAGCTAAAAAATCTTTATAGCATTAGCATATCAAATCAAGAAAATAATGGAGTAGATGACATTGGAAAGTGATTAGAAGACTTTGTCTTTGGTAGTTGAACTACAAATTAAGACAATTTATGTATGCCTTATTTTCTTCAATGTATTTACTAGTTTTATTGGTAGTTGTAGTTTGTAGTTGGTAGATGAACTTCATTATGTTTGGGTTATCTTTTTGGCCTATTTAAAGGCATGTAATATTCATGCTTGAGCATCATTGTTGAATACAAACAAATCCTTTGTGTTTTCTTGATACCTTTTTTGGTGTTATTCTTTTTCAAACCTTGCTTTAGGTTTGATGTTTAAACCGATTCATTGAATTAGTTTTGATCCAAGATAATTTTGGAGTGAGTCGTCTTGGAATCTAAGAGTGACCATCATAGATTCCAAGTTCGATCTAAGAGTCATTCATCTTCTAACCAGCTCTTGGTTGGAATCAATTCGTTAAGTTAGCTTTCTTTGTGAACGTTTGCAAGGATTCTAGAAGGATCTCTAGCTTTGCAAAATCCAGCATTGTTGGCGCTTATCAAGAGGTAATTTAATTCTAGCCTTTATCTCTTGGTTGATCCAAATGTTGGGTAAGGAGGTGTTAATTTTTTTGATTAAAGGGTTCTAGTTCAACAACCGCTTGGACCGTTGGGCTGAGAATTAGGGTTGCCTTATCGCCAAGGCTCACAAGCCTCCCCACCTTCTTGAACTCACGAGATGCACACATTTTCCCTCTTCAATGCCCTCCCACAAAAAAAAAAATAATAATAATTAAAAAAAATCCCTCATAAGTTTGTTGATATAATTGCAAATAGCCCAGAGGTTTAAAGAGAGAGAACAAATAAACAGGGATGCCACTCAAGACAATGTGTATGAAGGCCAATCTTCCTCCCTTTGAGAAAAAAAAAATGTCTTTTTCAAGCAGCTAGTCTTTTATGAACCTTCTCTAAGGTGGAATCCCAAAAGGAAATGGATCTCGGATTATTTCCAAGAGACAACCCTAAGTAAGAGGAAGGGAAAAAGCCAACCTGACATCCCATCAAGTTTTAGAAACTTGTACGATTTAAGTTCTTTTATGGATATCAGCTTTCAGGTTGCTCGGTTGAGAGATATCCATTTGATGGCCAAGGAGTTTCTTTTCCTAGCCCTCTTGCGAGAAGGTTCGGTTTTTGCGTCTACAGGGGATTTATGTGATTTTGTTCTGTGGGGCCTCCTCTCTAGGCTACTCAATCGAGAGATATCTACTTAGTTGTTGAGGAGCTTCTTTTCCATTGGCCCTTTTGTGGGAAGCTCAATTTTTGCGGTTTGTGGGGGATTTGTGTGATTCTGTTCTATGGGGGCTCTAGTTGGAGAGAGGGGCCATAGATTTTTTTTAAGGGGTTAGAGAGATCGATGGAGGATGTGTGGACCTTGTTACGTTCCATGTCTCTTTGAACCTCAGTTCTTACAAATTTTGTAATTAACTTTTAGTTCTCATTTTGCTTGATTAGAACACCTTTTTGTTTTAGTTTAGCTCCATTTGTTTGGGGTTGGTTCTTTTATAATCCTTACGTTCTTTCATTTTTTCTTTATCACGATGACAGTGCAATATTTCACTAAAAAATGATGCATCTCAATAAGGGTAATAAAATGCACCATTTGTTCATTACTCAGCTTACAAACCTTGATTAGTAACCTACAAAATTATCATCTGACCCTACAGGATTATTGCCTACCTCTGCAACTTATAGAATCAAGAAACCCATAGGCTGTTGAGTAGCTTAAATAGATAGCTACAAAGAATTGCCTCAAAAACATTTGAGTTTACATTTTGCTTCTTCCTCATCTAGCAAACCACATAACCCTAGTTACAAGTTAAAACAAAACTCATTAGACATTCATTAAGAGATAATTTTGTCCAATTTGATAATATGTAGACTCCAAGTCTCCAAGTTTCAACAAGCATATCAAACAAAAACATTGTCTCAAAAAAACAATAAATTCCTTGATCCACAATGAATACATTTTAAGAAGACTGATAACTCTTCCCCTCTCAATACTTTTGAACCTTGCAAGACTATGGTTTTGCCTCACTAGCTTTCATAATTAAATAATTTATAGAATATTAATAATAGATAACCACAGAAGCAGAATCCAGGACTTGATCCATAATATAAACATTTTAAATGATCAGGCTGACATGTTTATCGACTTTTTTCTTTGTTGTACACGAAATTTTTGTTCAAATATGGGAAAAGGAAATCATACCCGGGATATGATTGCAGTTCCAGAATAACCAAGTTTAGAAACACTGCACGTCCAATAGGTATAATGATATCCATCCATGAGAGAGTTTTTAATTTCTAGTACGTCCTTCTCCTGCAGCAGAAATTGACATGTAAACTCAACTCCAGACTCTAGTTTATAGAGAAAGAAAGCATAACATTTTTTATTTTATAGCAGTAAATAATAAGTGATGACTAGAATAAACAATTTAAAACTTAAACCTTCCACCCTTGCCCTCCAAAACCAAAGTCTACTAAAGGTGAAGTTACTGATATCTGCATAACTCTATACTTGAGCTAAAAAGTGCTTTGCTAACATTTGGGGAACATAGCCTTTACAGCTTACAAATATAGGCTAGGTTAATTAATTAAAACAATAAACCAAACTTTAAGGTTTAATGATAGGAATTAAGTTAGACGTTAGAAGAGATTTAGAAGAATAATGAATAAAGTTATTAACTTTCCTTCTTTCTCAAAGAGCATTTCATCCCTTGCCACATTTTTTTCTTTCTTGATTTCAACAGGAAGCATACATCTAAAGAAAATGGGCGAAGCAACAGAACCAACTATGAGATATAGTGAAATCAGTGCTAAGTTTAAATACACGAGCGTTATTGATTTTATAGTGAAATAGAATTCCATCGGGAAAAAAAAATATAATCTCCACAATAGTTCTTACTCAATGTAGAAAATAAATAAGAATTATTATACTTGCCTGCAATTTGGTTTCCTGTAAACACAATATATCAAAGTCTTCCCTTTCAGCTAATTCCACGGCTGAAAATCCCTTGAGTAAGGCTCTTAACCCATTGACATTCCAAGATAAAATTTTCACAGATTTTGTATCCTTGGAAAGAGGTTTAGGCCTCATGGTTCTAGGGTTGTATGCTATCCAACCTTTTTGAGGTTTCTTATGAGCAAGAACAGTCCACGGCTCCTTTTGCATCAACTCTACTCCATGCTCATGCTTTACGATGCTGGAATCAACTTCTGACGATACTTTTTTCTTTGTTCTAGATGGGTTACAACCTACAAAGATATAATTTACGTAAGAAAATTTGTTAGTCAGTGTACCAGTAAACAATGAAAGTACTTAAAGTGCAGTGTATTTGAGGTTTAGAAGAAAAAAAAAACAATACTAAAGAAGATAGAGGTGTTCAAAGGATAGATAGCATCAGTCGTTGCACCACTTGAAAACACACCAGATTTAGCTGACTGCCTCTTCTTTGGTGTTAAGAATTTCGTTTCAGCGGCCTCAGTTTCACCTTCAGAAGGCGATACATTTGAATCTCTCTCTGTCTGTTGTGCTCTATAATCTTCGACTGCATCAATAACACTGCCTACAACAAATGTATACTCAGTCTTCTCACTTATTCTACACTTCAATGAAAATGGAGGATTAAGACAATAAATGCACATATCATTCATGTGAATTTCTAATGCAAAATTAACTAGGATGGTATCTACTCTAGCCATGTTAAGTTACAGAGCACTACAATTTTGGAAGAAAGAAAATGCAGTTTTCGATAATAAATAATGTATACCGACTGTTTGATTCTCCACAAAACGTTGCAGCGCAATTACAAGATCATGCTTACGCCCTTTGGCTAGAATACCTACACTTCTGTAAAATGTGAACATCATTTATTAATAAGAAACTTAGTTAGAACTCTATTACAGTCTAAATTTGGAACTGGGTGCCCTTGAGCTGAAACACTGCAGCATATATAACCCAAAGCTCAGTATTCAAAACAAGATTCCAAGAATTCTCCATCGGAAGACACATCAAAACAAGTGACTTCAAAGATAAAGCTCCCATTACCTTAATGTCATTCTCAGTTCTTGAACCGTCATAGCTTCAATTTTCGAGGGGTCATCCTTAAAACTTTGAATGTGCACTTTACTGTCGTTTTCCTATATATGTCAAACACGTGATCTGAATAAAGAGTAGAGGCATAGAAGGTGAATGAATTACAGTTCAAACCAAAAGCATCCCACAACCTCAACAATAATCTCACTGGAATTTGTTTCCAGACTTGTATCTTTTCTTGTCCCACCGGTGGTTGTATTGTGTGTGGATAAATTTAGAGAGGGTCGATTCAATGCCATTGCAACTGCCTGCAAAGGTATCAATGTTGCAATTCTGAACCTACTCTGGTTCACTGCAAGGCTACGGCGAGCCCAAGTTAGTTCAGCTGACCAAAGAAACAATTAAACCATTGCTAATAGTAGTAGTAATAAACCCATGTTCGCGTTGGGAAGAAAAGAGAAGGATAGCATTTAGGTATAAACATTTAAACAGAAATGATGGAAGGAAGAAAGAAATATAAAGAGAAAAGCAATTAGGGGTATAAGGAAAAACCTGGAGGGATTAAGGAAACTCCGAAACCCAAATTGGAATAGTGAGTTCATGGAGAAAGAAAGGAGAGAAGAGAAAAGAAATGTATAGAGATGAGGAAACAGAAATGGAAGCGGCAAAGAGGAGCGGAGGGGAAGAAGACAGACCGAGACGGAGTGTATGCTGTGCTTCTCCTCACTGCTCACAAATCCGATTTCTTTACTTTCTTCAACAACATTCCGATTCCGCGGGGGGAGCAGACGTGATATTCCTTGGAATCAAGGTAAGAACATTCCAGTGATTCCAAACTTTTTGTATCTCTGGGGAAGATTTTAGTAGGTTTGAAGTAATAAATAAAACTTAGTTTATTTCAAACATCTCCCATTTTATGCTTCTTTCAGTTTTCCTATTATTTTTTTAAATAATTTGTTACCGACTCCGTTTTGTAAGACTCTAGGGCGACTCTATGGTGGTCATCCAACACCAAAACTCTTACTCCAAATCGAAGAGATCATTATTGAAATATCATCACTAGCCCAATAATTGTACTAGCCCAATAGAGTCAAGCCCAATAATTATACGAGCCCATCATATATTTATTTTAGTAGAGATTTAGGAAAAATATCTCGAGATTTGAGGAGTAAGAGATCTAGATATTTTAGGAAAAAGATTCAGATTTGTTAAGTCTAGATTTAGATTTGTTAGGTCTAAATTGCTTAGACTAAGTATAAATACTCCTCCACCCTACCTAGGTTATTCATCGAAGAAATCCAAAAACAATAAAAAGCAGAAGTATTCTACAAAGTGTCTTGTATTCTCTTCTCGATCGGTGTTAATAAAGAGTGCGAGTGTTTCTCACAGTGAGTTGTGTTCAACATTTGGTATCAGAGCGAGGTTAGTGTAGGTTATCTGATCTCTTGGAATCCTTAGTATACTATGTGGTTGCAGCTCTGTCTGATCTTCCACATCAGAAAATCTTGTGTCAAAAGAGCTTATTTGGTATTACTGAGGTATGGCCAACATGATGGGTGATTTCCAAATCGTTGGAGAAATCAAGAAACTTAGCAACAACAACTACAACACGTGGGCAACATGCATGATGTCCTATTTACAAGGATAAGATCTTTGGGAGATCGTTGGCGGGTGTGAAACTACGCCGCCAGAGGAGGATTCTAACGGCGCATTGCGCAAATGGAGAATCAAAGCAGCCAAACCAATGTTTGCCTTGAAGACCACCATCGGAGAAGAGATGTTAGAACATATTTGGGATGACAAGACACCGAAAGAAGCATGGGACACGTTCGTGATGTTGTTCTCAAAGAAGAATGATACGAGGCTACAACTTCTGGAGAATGAGTTGTTGTCAATTTCACAACGTGATATGACGATTGCTCAGTACTTCCACAAGGTCAAATCGATCTGTCGGGAGATTACTAAACTAGACCCAAAGTCCGCCATTGTAGAATCTCGAATGAAGAGGATTATAATCCACGGATTGCGACCGGAATATCGAAGCTTCATTACTGCTGTACAAGGATGGCCCACTCAACCATCACTTGTAGAGTTCGAAAATTTGTTAGTCAGCCAAGAAGTCATGGCTAAACAAATGGGAGGCATCACATTGAAGGGTGAAGAAGAAGCACTCTACACAAGTGAAAGTCGGAGCAATAATAGGTCTCTACCAAACGTGGATACAATGGTGACAAAAGAAGAAGCCACCAAGGAATTGCACAACCTGAGAGAGCTCAGAAGAACGACAACAAGAGTTTCCAAGAAAAGAGATTTGGAGGTATTTGCTATAATTGCGGGAAAAATAGCCACATGTCTAGAGATTGTTGATCCAGGAAAAAGTCTATTGAAAGCAATGTGGCAATATCCAAAAAGAAGATAGAAGATGAATGGGATGCAAAGGTACTATGTCCCATAGTAGAAGACGAGCTCGCACTCATGGCATTGATGGAAGAGCATATCGATTATGAGGATGACTGGATCATTGATTCAGGATGCTTAAACCATATGATTGACGATCAAAGCGGTGCAATGGAAGAGGGGTGGCCCTCAGAGAAGGAAGTATTACAAGGCCTTGAGCAAATTGAAGAAATTCTTCTACAGAACACGGGGGAGCAAATTGAAGAAATTCTTTTACAGAACACAGAGGAGCAAACTAAAGAGATTCTTCCACAAAAGACGGGGAGCAAATTGTACACATTTGCTTAAGTGCTGATGTGCCTGAAGATTCAAGTGACACTAGTGTTGGTGAGTAAGAAGTGACTCAACCAAGTGAACCAAGTGAAAATGAAATGACACCTCAACAACTCAGACATTCAGAAATAATCCTAAAGGCAAATCCAGAGTATGTCAACGCAATAGAAGACGAAGTTAATGAGCCGGAGACATATGAAGAAGCATCACAAAACTCAGCTTGACAGAAAGCAATGGAGGAAGAAACTATAGCCCTGGAATAGAATCAGACTTGGGAGTTAGTGCCAAGACCAAGAGATACCAAACTCATCTCTTGCAAGTGGGCTTACGATATAATGTGTACCCCGGATGGATCAATCGTGAGATACAAAGCTCAGACTATAGATTCAAGGTTCTCTAAAGAATATGGACTAGACTATGATGAAACGTTTAGTCCAGTGGCAAAGATCATTATCGTACAAGTTCCTCCAGTACTTACGGTAAATAAAGATTGGAAATTATGGCAGATGGATATGAATAATGCTTTCTTGCATGGAGAGTTAAACAGAGAGTTCTAATGAACCAACCGAAGAAATTTGAAAATGAAGTTGGTGTCATTGATCAATATATGCAAAATCCGAAGAAGGCTCATTTGGATGCGTCTCGACGAACCTTGAGATATGTCAAAGGCACAATCAATTACGATCGTTTATACAAAAGAAACGAAGACTGGAAGCTAGCTGGATATAGTGATGCTGACTATGCAGGAGACTATGATACTTGGAGGCCAACCACTGGGTATGTGTTCAAGTTTGGTTCGGGAACAATTTCTTGGTGTAGCAAGAGACAACCAACAGTATCATTATCAACTACAGAAGCAGAGTATAGAGCAGCTCAGGAAAATACATGGTTAAAACTTTTGATGGAAGATTGGCACCAGAAAATTGAGTATCCAATACCACTTCATTGCGACAACCAATCTGCGATTCGCCTAGCAGAAAATCCGGTGTTTCGTGCTAGAACAAAGTATGTGGAGGTGCACTACCATTTCATTAGAGAGAAGGTCCTAAAGGAAGAAATCGAGATGCAGCAGATCAAGACAGATGACCAAGTGGCAGACTTGTTTACAAAAGGGCTGAATACTGGCAAACATGAGAGCTTTCGCTGTCAGCTCAACATGGTGCAGCGAATGAGGACTAGTGCTGAGGGGGAGTGTTGAAATATCATCACTAGCCCAATAGAGTCAAGCCCAATAATTGTACGAGCCCATCATATATTTATTTTAGTAGAGATTTAGGAAAAATATCTCGGAGGAGAAAGAGATCTAGATTTTTTAGGAAAAAGATTCAGATTTGTTAGGTCTAGATTTAGATTTGTGAGGTCTAGATTGCGTAGGCTACAGTATAAATACCCCTCCACCCTACTAGGTTATTCATCGAAGAAATCCAAAAACAATAAAAAGCAAAGTATTCTACAGAGTGTCTTGTATTCTCTTCTCGATCGGTGTTAATAAAGAGTGCGAGTGTTTCCGTGAGTTCTGTTCAACAATCATGTCGTTCTAAACCTCTTAACACTAGCCTATACTTAGTAATTCCTTGCAAAATACCTTAAATTAGCCTCATCAAATATAATTTTAACTTAAAACAAGGAAAGTTGAAGTGAACTAACCTTAAATGGAAGGAAAATTGTCACCAAGTAAAGCATGTATTGAGGCCTGGGTCCAGTCTTTTCTTTTGTATATAAACTCTTATATCTTTGTTGTCATAACTGTCAACGGTTTAAATTATTGTACTGAATTTTTTTTTGAAATAAATGATTATGTCTTTTCAAATGTTTTTCTTACATTCATGTTGTCGTTTGAGTCACGGCTCATTCTAAAATATTGGGTCGTGACAACATTGATGTTGACCATTGATTGAAAGACGGTTGACTATTGACTAAGTCTAGTAGACGAAGTTCACAACCCAACTTTCGCGTGTGCCCTAGCACACTAGGGGCCGAAAAATGCATTCCAGCCCATAAAGTCACGCAACCCAAGCGTTAAACCCTTCCACTCAAGATCAACTCGCATCCTTAGCATGTAATCAACTTGATCCAAGCCAACACCCGATACAACTTGCACGCAATCTTCACATGGCTTACAAAGCATTCAACCAACTTTGGTCAACTTGGTGGCTCTTGGTTCGCTTCTGTAAGACTCGAGCTCCGATGGAAAGTTTAAAAATCTAATTTTTTTTTTAAGTCGAACTTCTAAGATTTTATTGAGTGTCTTAGAGTCCAAATTTGGAGATGAGACCAAAATGCTTGGAAATAATAGAGGAACTTAGGAAAAATATAAAATAAAAATGATATAAAATTAGAAATATGGTCAAAGTCAACGGAGGGTAATTTGGTCATTATGCCCTCCCTTCTCATTAAACACGTGAAATTGAGGTGAGTGACTGAAAAAGGAGGGGTAGAGGGAAAAGAAAAGAATAGAAAAGGAAAGAGAGAGAGGAAGAAAGTTCTATGGAACCTACCGTTACAAATGTAGGTTAGTTACGAATGTAGAAATTGTCAAGGTAGTCGAGTGAACCTTAAAGTTGAGAACAACAAGAAGAAGCGGTCAAGCTATGGCCATGCTTTCGTCATCTGGAGGGAGAAAGTTCAGATGGGCATTAATAAGAACCAATCCTTGTTTAGGTTATCTGGATTACAAAAAGTATAATTCCAGTTTCACACATGAGTGAGACGCCATACTTGTGAAGCATGCTCATGCTCAGACAGAGATAGTGATATGAACCAAAAGACATCAATCCTACAATATACTTCAATGAAGATGTGAAAAAAAGGTTGTCAAAATTATCAAAAGACGTTTCAATTCATGCCACATTGAAGAAGAATGAAGTTTGATTGTTATAAATTTTGAGTGGGTTACAATTTAGAGTAATTTAGAGTTATTGTACTTAAGACTTTTTATTTAATTTCGGTTACATTTACATAATGGCTAATTATGGCCATAAAGTATGAATGTTACCACTCTTGGAATGCCTTTAATAGTTTCATTTTTTAGGCTATATAAAGCCTTATATATTGTATTTGTAAGCAGACTTGGAAAATATAGTAAAAGAAGCATTTGTGCTTTTCTTTAGCCAATGACTAAGTTTGTTTGCAATTCTATGTAGTTTAGGTTGCATGCAGAATCATTCAAGCTCGACATGATCAATCTTGCTTGTGGAGTGATTCGAATCTCAAGCAAGTGTTCTTGCCTTGAGATATTTGATCAACAAGAATCATTCAAGCTAGACATGATCGATCTTACTTGTGAAGTGATTCAAATCTCAAACAATGTTCTTGTCTTGAGATATTCGGTCAACAAGGTAATCCGAATCTTATTCCCCTTGTATTGATTCCTTATATTATCAGATAGAGATGCTAGATAACGTGATTCTGAAAACTACCTGAAGAGTAGTGAGATGGTGATTGTACACTAGTAAGAGAAGTAGAAGACATACTGTGTCTTAGGGAAAACCCTGGACATAGAGAAAAGTATCCTCAAAGCTTGAGGAAGGCTAGTTACCAAACAAGAGTTTTCAAAGAGTTCCATAGGATTCTTTACAAGAACTTGAGAGATGCACATGCACGAGTCAGTATGAGATATCACTACGAAAGGAAACATAACTTGATCAACCATAAGACACTACAGGAGTTGGTCTAGGTGAACGTAGAGGACTTATGCAAGGAACCTTTACCTTCAAAAGAGCCTGCATTTAGCTCAAATGAGTATTAGTACTCAGGCGAGCTACATGACAAGTTATCTCGTTTTGAGGAAAGACCTATGTTGGCCAATTGAGAGGTAATTACGAGACCATTCTTGGTGAAGTAATAAGGATTGTAAGGGTCTCGACAAGTTCAGGATACCTCTTATGAGGATCAAGGAGAGAGATATATTGAAGACAACTACTAGGAGCAATCACGAGGAAGGAAAGTTTATTGATAAGTCTTTCAACTTGATCAATGTATTGCTAAGGTTTAGGTTTATACAAATCGAATGTTCAAGGGATTTTCTAATTATCGTCAAAGACGACTTCAATGACGATATGTCGGTGTACACCAAGATGGAGTTAGTTGACAGGAAACACCCGGGGAATGTTCTAATGGTGTTATGAACACATCAATTGTACGCTAAGTTTCCCCAAGAGCAAGTTTTGGCTGTCTGAGATGACAATTGAGGTTATGTGGAGTCAATCAAAGGAATCACAGTGAACCCCGCTAAGATTGTTACAACTGCAAAGTGGCTTAGACCGACGACAGTCATTGAGTCATGTGGTTTCTGGGGGTATTATAGAAGGTTCGCACATGAGTTTTCTAGGATCTCTGCAGTGTTTTCACACAGAGAACCTAGAAGGGCAAGCCCTTCGTTGGGACACCAGCATGCGAATAGAGTTTTCAAGAACTTATGAAAAGATTGGTGACTGCATCAACCCTCCCAGTACTGGATAGGTCAGACAACCTTGTAGTGTAGAGAGATGCCTCAGGTAAGGGTTTAGCGTGTTTATGAATAAGGGTAAAGCAATAGCTTACACTTCAAGACAATTGAAGGACACGAACAAAATTACCCTATCCATGACCTTGAATTAGCAGCAGTCGTATTTACCTTGAAGATGTGGCAACATTACTTGCAAGGACAAAAAGTGCAAATACAAACTTTAAGAGTCTCTTGTACCTAGTCATGTAGGTGGAATTGAATATGAGACAATGAAGATGGGTTGCATTGGTAAAAGAATATGACATCAAGATTCTTTACCATCTAGGCAAAACTAATGTTATATTGATACTTTGAGTAGGAAGACTGCTCGAACTTTTACAATGATCACCAAGTAGGAGAAGTTACAAGATGAGATGATGATGAAAAAAAAAAAAAAAAAAAAAAAAAAAAAAAAAANTAGAGGTGGTAATGCTCAGATAGCGCAGATGACCATGCACCTACCCTACGAAAACGAGTTGTTGACACCCAAAAGCTTAACGAGCGTCTCAGCAAAGTGTGGAACCAGACAGAAATAAAGAGACCAGCGGGGTGTACAAACCCTTCTAACGAGGGTTTGCTATGGAAAAACCGTCTGTGAGTTCCCCAAGATGAGAAAATCCTAATGAAGCCCACAATACATCTTGCATGTTCCACCTAGGAAGTACGAAGATGTATCAGGATCTGCAAGGATGCTATTGGTGGCCAGGAATGAAGAACATAGAGAATTTCGTAAGACGATGCTTGACCTGCCAACAAGTGAAGGCCCTGAGACAGCGTCCAGCAAGATTGCTATAGCCCTTAAATGGGAAGCAGTGTGTGTGGTTTCTATCTCGAGTTGGTCAAAGATCAAGCAGAGTTTTAACATGATCTGGATAGTGAGGAACAGACCAAACAAGACAACTTACTCCATTCTAGGCAGGACCACATATCAAGTAGATCGATAAGCTCAATTATATGTCAGAAAGATAATACGCTTGAAGAGGTGCCATTTTCTATTGTGTCAGACAGTGACATTAGGCGCTTGCTCAACAAAGTAGTTTCCATAGTAAAAGTCTCATGGTATGACTACTGTGATGAAGAGGCAACTTGGAAACAAGAAGAAGACATAAAGAGTGTCTATCCCAAGTTCTTTCAAGAGATACCAACTTTCGAGGACAAAAGTTTTTAAGGAGGGGAGAATTTGTAAGACCCGAGCCCTGATGGAAAGTTTAAAAATCTAATTTTTCTTTTGAATCAAACTTCTAAAATTTTATTGAGGGTCTTAGAGACCAAATTTGGAGACGAGACCGTAGAGAAAAATGCTTGGGAATAAAGAGGAACTTAGTAAAAATATAAAAGAACACATGATAGAAAATTAGAAAATGGTCAAAGTATAAAAGAACACATGATAGAAAATTAGAAATATGGTCAAAGTGGGGGTAATTTGGTCATTATACCCTCCCTTCTCAAACACCTGAAATTGAGGTTAGTGACATGATTAAAAGAAAAAGGAGGGGAAAAGTAAAGAATAGAAAAAGGAAAGAGAGAGGAAGAAAGTTCTAGAGAGAGAGGGAGGTAACCGCTGCTCCAGTCACGAGGAGTCCTATTCCGGCCAAGTCTTCTTCATGAAATCTTCACAGAACTTAGTGGAGAACATTCTTGACTCTTAAATCGTTCAAGACCCTCAAGAAACGAGGAAAATCTAAAGGTAAAATTCTTGAATCTAGATTCTCGAATTTCCTTCCGATTTGTGAGATATAGTAAGAGTTAGAATCTGAAATTTGAGTATGTTAATCTAGTGAAGATTACACTCAAATCCTGTGAAGGAAGTTGTAGTTGATTCAGATTGGAAGTAGGAGTTTCGGCATTAGTGTACGCATTGATGTTTCTTGCCATCTTTGGATTAAGATAATTATCTCTATGGTTAGAAATAAATTACAAGAAAAATACCTACTCATGGATGGATATGCAATCTACAAATATCGTGAAGGAACCGTGTTAAACCAATTTACGTTGAAAGAAAATGGAAAAAGTAATTGTATTTTGGAAATCACATGAGGAAGACGATGACTCGGACACGTATCAAGCAGAGAAGGGGGCTGCGCATCGCCGGAGAAGAAGGGACACGTGTCAAGCATCCATTGACGAATAAAATCAAATAAATACTTCACGTCGGATAGGATTTGAAGGCAAGCAACCCGCTACCTGAGTCCTCAACCCGATGACTCGCACACAACCCGAACCACCAACCCGGCTTCTCGTTGCCACACATCAGCATAAAAGAATTCGGATTTCCAGCGTGTCCTTCCGATGTCGAACCAATGACCTTGACCTCGACCTCGGCTGACCGTTCAGCGGGCGCGACGTGGCAATACCTCAGTGCGCGTGGGGTGCTGTTTTCAGCCCGTTTGACTTATGTTTGCTCAATTTTCCTCCCGATTCCAACTCTAACCCTATTTTTATATGAAATAGGACCTAAATGACTAAACTTAGTATTTGTGGACACACTATTGGTGTAGAAACGCTAAACGAAGAACACACGTCAATCATGTAAGTCACCACACGGAACTTTAGAAAGAAATACTTGTATGAGTAGCTTGGTTATACATGCATGCTAGTTTAATTACCTTAGGTGGTAGCTTTCCGTGATTGAAAGTAGGTAATTTGATTGTTAAGAGTATGGATGTATTATGAGAATTATCTAAGTGTTGCTATTATGTTTTAAGCTTTCGCATTATATGTATATGTTTAATTCATGCTGAAAGAAGGAGGGGAGCTTGTGAACTCTGCGCTCCACGAGCTTGATATATGGATGTTATCGCCCCGTTGAGCATGTATGTTTACTTTGCATGAATTATGTATGATGATGCTAGATGATACTTGTGTGCACACTTGGTTAATTTCCATAACCCACATTTATGATAAAGCCTAGGAATTTGTGGTTAGAGTGACAATGATAAGCGCTAACAATGCTCGATTTTGCAAAGCTAGAGGTCCTTCTAGAATCTTTGCAAACGTTCACAAAAAAAGCTAACTTAACGAATTGATTCCAACCAAGAGCTGGTTAGAAGATGAATGACTCTTAGATCGAACTTGGAATCTATGATGGTCACTTTTAGATTCCAAGACGACTCACTCCAGAATTAGCTTGGATCAAAACTAATTCAATGAATCAGTTTAAACATCAAACCTAAAGCAAGGTTTGAAAAAGAATAACACCAAAAAGGTATCAAGAAAACACAAAGGTTTTGTTTGTATTCAACAATGATGCTCAAGCATGAATATTACCCGCCTTTAAATAGGTCCAAAAGATAACTCAAACATAATGAAGTTCATCTACCAACTACAAACTACAACTACCAATAAAAATCAGTAAATACAAATGGAAGAAAATAAGACATACATAAATTGTCTTAATTGGTAGTTAAACTACCAAAGACAAAGTCTTCTAATCACTTTCCAATGTCAACCACTCAATTATTTTCTTGATTTGATATGCTAATGCTATAAAGATTTTTGGGCTCAAAAGTCTTTATTTCAACTTGTACACTAGCTAGCCTTTGAAGATGAAATGTATAAGCTTGTTGAATCTTCTTAACCTTGCTTCTTGTAATTGGTCTTTCGGGTACATGCAAAGGGTCAGTAGTTGAATTCATATCAGACAAGTCACTAAGTATAGACTTAACCCTTCCCCTAGGAGCCTAACAAACCACCACGGCATACGAACCACCTCTAGAGTACCCTTGGTCTACATGTGTGTGATTGATGTCAGTTTCGTGGGGGAACAAGAGGTTCCTGATTAGAACCCGACTGCTCTTAACCGTTTTAGCATAGAAAACGTGTGCCCACGTCGTATAGACCATTTAGTTGGATGGGTTAAGGGGGTACCTCTCCCCGACCAAGGGGACTAACATGGACTTATGGGGTTGTTATTTTGGGACTAACCAAATGAGAGGTTGTTTTAGAAGATACAATTCACTCATTTATATATTTGGAAAAGTATATTAATAGTTTCCTCAATAAGCAACAATAAAGCGTTTAACGAGTTGTGGTTAACATAGATGAGAGGTGTGTAAATGTGGTAAAAAAGTTGAAGCATATGAGTGATATATGGTTTGTTATTGAAAGCACAAAGAAAAGATAGAATTTTTCATGGGTTTTGTCCTGCTAGGAAAGCTGTGAAGAGTGCCAAGGATCTCCCTGGAGAAGTGTAGGGAGCTTGATGAGCTGCTCCTCTAATGGTGGCGAATGATAGAATATTCTTCTCCCCAAATCCTTCTACCCATCCTCCAACCTAAAACACAGTGCAAATTCTTTTTAACTCAACCAAATATTTTTTTAAACATTGGTTTTTGAAGTAGAATTTGATTTTATGTTAAATGATTAAAATTAGAAAGTAACATGTATACAATTACCTGTTGTTTGTAAAACCAAGGTGAGTAAGGCAGAGTGTCGTTTAATTTTAAAGCCTTTGCCAACTTATTCACCAGAGTTCGAGTTCCAAGTAATGGAATTACAGCATCTTGATCTCCACTGCCAATCAACCGTTCGTTCGTAGAGTTTAAATCGATATAATTATTAGTCGAAATTATACGCAAATTCATTAAAAAAAAACCTGTAAACCAAAACCCTTAGCCCAGAACGCAGGAGTGAACCAACAGTTTGAATGGTGGGTATGAATAAGTCGGTCAAATCATAGTTCAAAACACTGCAACAAATGAGGCAAAGAGCAAAAATGATTTAGGAATGAAGAGATGATGATATTGGGAAGAAATGGATACCCACCCGCTACATAGGGACCAACTAGATACTCCAACCAGCCGCGCATGAAGAGCCTCTTGCACATCCGCTCTGTTTAGATATGCATCCACTTCATTTAATATGCACACGTCTATCTTTCCATCCTCCTATAACAACCAACAAAAATTTACGAGATCTTTGTTGAGAATTATTGGGAGAAGGAGTCCACCTTAACTAATTAGGAGGAAGATTATAGGTTTATAAGTAACGAATACTATCTCCATTGGTACGAGGCATTTTGTAAAGGAGTCGAGCCTCGATCAAGAGGAGGCTGTTCGAGAGCTCCAGAGAAGGAGGCCTCATGGGCGGCTCTATCGTGTACTTTTTTCGAGGGGAGGGTTGTTGATGATTATGGAGAGAAGTAGTCTCAAAGATCATGAGTTTATAAGTAAAGAATACTATCTGTATTAGTATAAGGCCTTTTGAAAAAATAAAAAACAATGCCACGTGGACAATATCATACTATTATGGAGGGTCGTGATTCCTAACCATATCAAGGGGACGTGAACGGGAACTTACAAAGTATTGTGGGAGGGCAGTGGAGGACGATTTGGCTACGTTAGCTTGATCTCCTTGTCTGGTGGAAGTGAGCGAATGGAGGGTGCCAGGAGCAGCCGGGGGCTGAGTTAAACACACATCCACATTGATAGAATACACATTGATGAAATCAGAGATCTGTTGGGACACCAAATCATCGATTTCTGAACATGCAGCTGAGATATTATTGCCTTCAACAATGGATTCTCTTGTCATTTGGGAAATGCTGCAAACTGTGTTTAGAAGTTTATATGCATAGTCTGAAATCACTCCATGAGACCATAAATATGTGCCTCTTGAATTGAAATCCGTGTTGAATTCCAGCAATGGATTCCCTATCTGAAATTGTTTCGGGTTATTAGTTTTATTAATACCGTTTAAACCGAATATTAAGAAAAATAATACTAACCGCTATAGC